>NC_036840.1:8835787-8982141 GCF_002910315.2 Salvelinus sp. IW2-2015 | reverse complement strand
CCTACAGATGTTGGATTTTAATGTGACCTATATTGTCACAGCAAAATAAATCCTGCAACAACCGGATTTGAACGTGTAGTCGATAAATGTTGCTTGATTGGTGGATAGGCTATGCCAAAGGTATGATACATGAAAAGTGCAATACTGTTAATATAACCGTGTCTTAGTGTGGGTTTTCATAGAATGTATGTAAATCACAAATTGTATGACTTTGTCTACGTTGTGTCTGTGTGTTTCATCACAGGCTTCAGAGTCAGATGTGGCCAAACGTAAAGAGAGCTGACAGTAACTCTATATTGAGTGATTTATATTGAGCGAGAGGAGAGAGAGTAAGTGGACGGGAGACCTTGCAACTCCTTTGTGTGGGAGGCTTCCGCTCGCTCCATCTTCTCCTCCCTCTCTCTATCTCTCATGTCTCTGTCGGCCTCCCAATAATACTCCCTCTTAGTGCTGGTAAACAGAGCAGCATCATAAACAACTGACCGCAGCAGAGCACAGGACAGACATTTCCCACATTCTCAGGTACAATGACTGGTGATCAGATGAGATACCAGATAAATAAATACACAGACACACACGAGACATACATGCATGGACACAGCCAGGAAGTACTCACAACACACACAAACACACACACACACACACACACACCTCTTCTGCGCTCTCTTTAGCAGTACACACACACAGATTCAAAAAACGCACTTTGGAGATGTCTATAGCAGTTACAGAGAGTTGAAACAGGGATAGACACCAGTGTCCCACTGCTGTACAGAAACTCTCATGTATAACAGTACAAATGATTCATCATGACCATCTTGTTTACTTAAAACACCTCGTATTAACTCCTCAAACACTGGAACCCTGATGACTGACTCCCCAAACAGATCTAACAGCAATGCAGAAAGAGAGAGCTAATAGATTCCTAAAAGAGCCTGATGCTCTGATAACAGATCAGGTGATGGAACAGCTAGGGTATGGCCCCAATTGGCACCCTTTCCCTATGCACTACTTTCGACTAGAGCCCTGTAGGCCCTGGTCAAAGTAGGGCACTACATAGGGAATTGTGTACCATTTGAGACGCAGCCTCGCTCTATTGACTGTGCGAAATCAGCTCAACACTGAACAAAAACCCATTAGAGTTCTCTCTCTCTCCAGTCTTATACGAACATCCTGTGTTGTGACATTCAACCATTACCTGCGCAGTATGGACTCCGTGTGGTTGGCTCTAATGTCCCTGGGAGAAAGAAAGGGGGGAACGAGAGGAGAGAGAGAGAAAGATACTGTGAATAACCAGGTTAGAAGTAGTGTGGGCCTGTGTGTATCTTCCTTTACGTGAGTGAGTACTGTGTTGTATTATGACAAGCAGTGATAGTGGGAGCCGTTATAGCGGACGAGCAGAGGTCAGAGGGAGTTGGAGAAGTATTGAATCTGTGATAGGAGCTTGTTAATAGACCCGCAAACAGACCCACAGAACACAGAGTCATTGCAATGGACCTCACGCACAAGAACCAGATGCACGACTTAGTACTATGGCTCTCGAAGTACGCGTGAACAGAGACTCGTCGCACCACACAACGAGACACCCACCACGACAACAACCACAAACACACACACACGAGCACACACTCACAGACACCACACCTGACACACAACCAACAGGCGACCTGGGAGCACACAAGACTAGAACTACCACCCCGCACACTCCACGGCCATACAGCAGCTCCGTAGGGTTACTCCAAGGGGAAACAGGAAATCAACTTGGGAGCATCTTCCCATTTAGGAATGGCAAAGACATACGGTGATCAGAATATCTGTCCACTGATAACTCACTCTTATGACTGTGGGGCATCACCAACCGTTTAAAGGGATATGCCTCTCCAAACACCCGTAGTGGGTGCTCACGCGCGATAAAACCCGAGTCGCATCTTATTTCACACGATGGACATACAGTCTACCTATGTGATCGTTGCATAGCCAGGTTTAAAAACAGAGACAATATCACGCAGGATGAACCAACACTATGACACAAAGCGTGAGAGGAAGGATACCCAATTTCTGAATCCCCTGCATAGCGAGCAGGCTTGGAAGCCGACAACTTTTGTTTACAATTTGGCCACCATAACTGGGACCGATTTGTTCTCTCTCTATGTGTTTAATTTTCCATCCACCTACTCTCTATCCCTGCAGCAGACGACTGACAAGAGGATCAAAAAAATATCCTGCCCATGGTCGACCAATATAGACAGCTCGAGTTCACAAAGCGTCACAGTCTGGCTTAAAGCCCAGGGTTGACATGTGCATGCTACTGGTGGGCCCGTCTGAAGTTTGTCATAGGATGGAGGGTGCTATTGTGGTGATATCAGAGCACTCATGAAGAAGATGGGACTGAATCTGTGATATCTTGGTCAGATGAAACGCATGAGTAAGATGAACACCGCATCTCTGTTGGCTAAAATGCGAACTATACTACGCTCAGCTGGGTTTGAGATAAAGAGAAGTTGTGAGTCCACGTAGCAAGAATCTCGAGAGTTAGCACAGCGTAGCAAACGTAGAACAGTCACCTCTGTGAACGCCACACAGTTATGCAGGACTTGGGTGGCACTAGACCAATTCCTACTCGTGCCTATTCGGCGTGCTCATCTTTCTTTGCAAGGCGTTAACTCCGTACCAAGCAAACCCGAGCGTTACAATGATATCGTGTAAGGAGTAATGATGAACCATGCAAGATTCAACGGAAGAGCCTACTTTAAGTATACAGTGCGTAGTATAGCATTACAGTTCATAATCGAGTGAGATAAACCTTATCACTTCCATTCAGCAAGTAGCCTATGAAGCTTTACATAACACAGTATAAGAGTCTGACGCGCTGTCTTTCAGCAATGTATCCTCACAATGGTTCCAAAACTAAATCTACACATACGCACTACCCAGCGGAGCACTCCGTCATATGCAACTCTAAAGACCTTACAAGTTCTCGTTTTGATTAGATGTTATGATTTTACTACCAAGAGTACGGTTCCCTGGCAGTGGCACGGCACACGTTGTTCTCTCACGAGGTGTCCAATAGGACCATCCGCATGAAGATTTGTTAGAAGTATTTGAAGTGGATTGAAAGTCCGGACTACATAGGGAACTCTGAAACGCCTCTCATCATGCTCACAGCTTCCCAAGCCACCACAGTACCAGATCGTTTGCTACTTTGGAGAGCGCTGGTTCGGCCACTCCTTTTCCTTCGGTAGTACCATTGTAAATCGTGATAGTGGGGCCTAGAATGTATACCCACCTATATTTCCGAATTGATTTAGGTTGTGACTAATCACTTGTGTGTGAACCTTACATTGAAAACGTATTATGAAATCCATCTTTTTTCAGTGCCAACAAACTTAACTATCTATAATAATACTATGAGGCTGACATTGGATGAAATTATTGTAGTAGCTTTGCGTAACAACAGCATTTCACACAGTGATCAATATATTACATTTTGACTACTTAACATGTGTATAGATTTTCATTGTACCACATAAAGTAATCTATCTCATAAAGTGCTTTCCTTATCCCAAAATGGGATGATTTTATTCATTCCAGCAAATCTTTTATATTCTCACTATCTTGTTGTCAATTAGATATGAAGATGATCGTCCTTAGGTTTGGACACTAGTTATGACAGAGCTCTCGATCTCATCTTTTTATAAGCTAGAGGTGAGAGAAATACTTGCCATATTTCAGCGTGTGGCATGTACGACAATAGCTTGTTATTATGGCGACCTAACAGGTGTATTCAGACATATAGCTCATCGCTCTGTCATTCTGATTACAGTGTACCAGTGGTTTGGATCAAACCCCCGGTCCTGCCACAAGTGGTAGAACATTGTAGAGAATGAGGTGCAAAGTAGCTCAAGTAACGTAGGTAGCGTTGGCAGAGGATTGCTTATCGATTATACGCCAAGTAGCCGAGGGCTTGAGCGATGTTCAGAGTTATACCTAGGCTTCAAAGTGGATTGTATTTCGGGGCTTCCATATGCAAATAAAGCGTCAACACATGTGGGGTACTCTATTCAAAGGAGGAACGAAACGCGTGGGCGAACAAAGGAGATAAATCCCGTCGGTTCTCATAATACTGAATATGACTACCGTCATCTGACCCTGCCATGAGTGATCTCAAGAGAAGTCCTGCCGCAATGAGTGTAATAGACAAAGCAGCCGAATTTGCATCCCAATGCAGTTTTTAATCAGCTAACGGAGGTGACGGGATGCATCGAGACCTAAGAAAGGGATCAGGGACGGACCGTGCCTGCACCAGCGCCGGAAGCAAGCGGTTGCCAACCCCGTGTCTACGGACCCGGGGGTGCGTGCAAGTGGGTGACGCCGGCACCAACCTCACTTTAAAGTCGAAACTAAACACGGAGGTGGAATCCCTATCCTTCCACCTCACGTTTATGTGAGGGAGACACCTGGCACGGAGGATCTCACCCTCGTGTGGCAAGCCCACCCTAGAAAGGAGATGTACAGTTATAGGACTTCCCAGTTTAGATGATCCAAACTGTGAAAGGCGTCTACACCACTTTCGGGCCCAAAGTATAGCAGCTGGAGCGACAACTTAGTATAAGGGTTGTTTAAGGTATAGACTCGGCTCGATTACACCCAATTTTCCACTGTCTCAAAACCATAACCTGTTATGTAACATCTCATAAGGAGTGTTGCTCTATGAACAGGGAACTTATGTTGTGGAGAGGTGCTGTTGCTGCCCCGCGGTTCATGTCGGAACATAGCTCTCTAACACGCTGCCAACCCAATTTGTTGGGGCGCACCTGGGACAATGGAGAAGGACCAAGGAAATGGGGATTGGCTCACAACAGGCATCTAGGATTAACACCTAGTACCCGGATGGATGCCCTATGAGCACGCTGAACACGGTGAACTTGCCCTAGGCGTGCTATAGAGAGAGTGTGAAACCTACACTCGTCTTACGAGAAGGAAACACACGATATCTCCCCGTAGCGATCCATCTCGGATGTCTGCCCCTTGATTGAGCGATACTTTCGACTGGTACAATCGGGATGCATTTAACCGCTCGGGCTTCGCCTCTTCGTAATAAAGACACACAAAATAGCACGATCACCACCAACAGCGAACCACCCAATGCTGTGTATAACAATCCATGGATCACACCTGAATTAACCTCAGTACTGACTCTATGCCACTATCCGATATCCCTCTGAGCCTCCACTTCTCCACTATGGGCCGGCCACGTCGCCTCAAGGGACAGTTACGCTCGGCTCCCGGGCACGCTTGTCCGAACCCTCTGCTCTACGCTGCGCGTTCGCCGTGCGAGAACAAGTAAACGCGTGCAACTGTCCAGTCTCTTTCGTGCACCCCTAACTGCGCGTTTTCACCTGATAGCCTCCCATCTAGTCACCCCGTGCATCTCATACTCTACTGACTCAACAGATTGTGTTACCCCCTACCTATAGATAAAAAGGACAGTCCAGTCCCCATAACCCTCTGGCCCTCGCCTGCTCCTGCCTCAGCCAATCCTGTGAGAGAATGCTCCTAGGTGCCCCTCCACCGTCGCTCCGCGAGGTGGGCAGACAGACAGGAAGCATTTATATAGAAATAGCCTGTTGCTAGGAGACGCAGGGGCAAAGAGCAAAGTGAGTCCTACACATAAATAGTTGTTTGGGTTAAATTGGATGCAACAACGCATCATCCCGGTCCTACGAGTTTCCCTTTTATTATTAATAGTGTGAAAAGACGGGAAAGAATAGAAGTGGGTTATTGTGTATTAGTACAGTGCTACCCAACACATCACAGTAGTCTCCAGTAGTCTAAATTCATCCTCGCCTCGTGTCCTCTCTCTTTCATCTGCAGTGACACTGAAGACAGCTGAGAGGAATGGGACGAGGCTTTCACCAGGTATTTGCTTCACCAGTACAACTCTTTCTCGTGAGTAAAAAATGAATAAGGAGAGGAGTGATGAAGGAGAGGAAGCCACGTTAGACTATTGAGAGCATGGCAGTGCATTCATCAATCAAATGTATTTTATTAAAGCCCTTTTTAGAGCAGGCAGCTGTCACAAAGGTCTAACAGAAAGACTTCGCTATTCAACTTTCTTTCCAGGTTTAGGAATTCATTCAATGGGTACGGTAAGGGGGGTAAGGTTCGGGCTAGGGTAAAAAAATATGTATAAAAAAAAGAATAGTGCCTAGTACTGGGATTGAACACACGACCCTCAGAGCCAGAGCTCGTTGGTTACGCCTATCCACTATCCCCATCTGCAATGCCCTAGCAAGCCGCAAGTCTACTTAATGATAATAGTGCTTACTGTTGCTCCTAGTGCCGGTTTTGAAGGCATCTCCGACGCCCTGGGGATCTGGACGAACGTCAAATATTGCCTTGGATCTCGAGTGACCTGGCTGGACACCCAACCAAAACACCAAAGAGCAAGCAATGCAGATGTAGAAGCACAACTCCCTAGAAGCAGGAACCGGGCTCCGAGGGGTGGCCAGTCGTCTTCTGGCTGTGCCGGGTGGGGATGATATACGAGTACATGGTCATTTAGGCAAGATCGTTGCTTAAGATGTTCAAAATGTTCATAGATGACCAGCAGCGTCAACAGTTTTACACCTCAGGACTAAATGTAAGTTGGCTTTTCATAGCCGAGCATTCATATCAGGGACTGAAGAGACACGGGGGGATGAGGTGATACATTCTCTTCTTCCCCTGAGACCTACTCTTGCTGAACTAAAATAGACACATATACACACGCTCCCATTCCCAGATGGGACAAGAATGGAATAATGTCAATAACTCAATTTACCTCCTTACACACGTTTCCATTGATAGAATTTTGGGGGGAATGTATCCCTAAAAACCAATGAGAGGTGCAGAACCAAGATGTTTCATGCACATGTTTATGCACATACACACACGATTGTTCAGCCAGTGCTAGTGTCATTGTTCCTGCTATCAGTTACCAAGCCTCCAGATTCTACAAGGGCTCAATACATTCTCCTCCTGCCAACACAATCTCTCACAGACACGACCACATTGTGGAAGGTTGTGATTGACTGGTCGATCAGTGTGTGCATGTCTGTCTGGTGTGTGTGTGTGTGTGTGTGTGTGTGTGTGTGTGTGTGTGTGTGTAAGGCTTTGCTTCTCCTACAAACTGTAATCAGTCTGAATGTATCATACAGTGCCAGCAGTGCTGTACACCATAGAGAGACTTAAGAAAATTAAAACGTTTTTTTGTGGGTGTGTGTGTGTGTGCGCACGTGACTGTTGAAGCCACTGTCATAGCAATCTTTCCAGAAATAAGATACACGATCTACAGTATTTTACCCACAATTCTGATCAATTCTGATCTGTCCCCTCTAGAATAATCTCCAGTGATTCACCATTTACTGCAGTCTACAGAGTTCCATATATCCTACTGTATACCTATAGCGTCACCATCATCTCTAAAATAACTAAGGAAAGGGAAAGGGATACCTAGTCAGTTGTACAACTGAATGCATTCAACCGAAATGTGCCTTCCACATTAACCCAACCCCTCTGAATCGGAGGTGCGGGGTCTGCCTTAAATCGACATCATCGGTGCCCGGGGAGCAGTGTTGTTGGGGTTAAACTACCTTGCTCAAGCAGAATGGCAGATTTTTCCAATTGCCAGCTCGGGATTTGAACACCAACTCTTTAGTTACTAGGTTGACACAGATTTAATGTGACCTATATTGTCACAGCAAAATAAATCCTGCAACAACCGGATTTGAACGTGTAGTCGATAAATGTTGCTTGATTGGTGGATAGGCTATGCCAAAGGTATGATACATGAAAAGTGCAATACTGTTAATATAACCGTGTCTTAGTGTGGGTTTTCATAGAATGRATGTAAATCACAAATTGTATGACTTTGTCTACGTGTGTCTGTGTGTTTCATCACAGGCTTCAGAGTCAGATGTGGCCAAACGTAAGAGAGCTGACAGTAACTCTATATTGAGTGATTTATTTTGAGCGAGAGGAGAGAGAGTAAGTGGACGGGAGACCTTGCAACTCCTTTGTGTGGGAGGCTTCCGCTCGCTCCATCTCTCCTCCCTCTCTCTATCTCTCATGTCTCTGTCGGCCTCCAATAATACTCCCTCTTAGTGCTCGGTAAACAGAGCAGCATCATAAACAACTGACCGCAGCAGAGCACAGGACGGACATTTCCCACATTCTCAGGTCAAACGGCTGTGTGATCAGATGAGATACCAGATAAATAAATACACAGACACACACGAACATGCATGGACACAGCCAGGAGAGTACACACACACACACTCTTTCTCGCTCTCTTTAGCAGTACACACACACAGATTCAAAAAACGCACTTTGGAGATGTCTTATAGCAGTTACAGAGAGTTGAAACAGGGATAGACACCAGTGTCCCACTGCTGTACAGAAACTCTCATGTAAACAGTACAAATGATTCATCATGACCATCTTGTTTACTTAAACACCTCGTATTAACTCCTCAAACACTGGAACCCTGATGACTGACTCCCCAAACAGATCTAACAGCAATGCAGAAAGAGAGAGCTAATAGATTCCTCAAAGTAGCCTGACGCTCTGATACAGATAGATGTGGAACAGCTAGGGTATGGGCCCCAATTGGCACCCTATTCCCTATGCACTACTTTCGACTAGAGCCCTGTAGGCCCTGGTCAAAAGTAGTGCACTCCATAGGGAATTTGGTACCATTTGAGACGCAGCCTCGCTCTATTGCTGTGCGAAATCAGCTCAACCTGAACAAAACCCATTAGAGTTCTCTTCACTCAGGTCTTTACGACATCCTGTGGTTGTGACATTCAACCATTACCTGGCAGTAATGGACTCCGTGTGGTTGGCTCATGTCCCTGGGAGAAAGAAAGGGGGGGACGGAGGGAGAGAGAGAGAAAGATACTGTAGATAACAAGGTAGAGAGTGTGGGCCTGTGTGTATCTTCTTTACGTGAGTACGTGTGTATTTAGGACAAGCAAGTGATAGTGGGAGCCGTTATAGCGGAGACAGAGGTCAGGGAGTGGAGAAGTATTGATCTTGATGGGTTTAAAGACCGATCGCAAACAGACCAAGAACACAGAGTGGAGTCATTGAATGTGTGCACGCACACGCACACACACACACACACACACACACACACACACACACACACACACACACACACACACACACACAGGAGAGACCCAAGGGAACAGGGTGTCAATATCTGTCATTGATGGAACAGCTTTAGGGTTGTAGAAGTAGTACTGTAAACCCGGGCCCTTATTTCACAGTAACTACGTTACCTATGTGATCTTGCATACAGGTTTAAAACCGCATACAGAGGGGAAAAAACTATGCAAACTAGAGGAATCCATTTCCAGTACACCATAGAGCAACTTTTGTTCTTTCCATCGAAATGGGACGTGTTCTCTCTCTTTTTTTCCCATCCCTTCTCCTCCTCAGAGACACTGAAAGGCACATGAGACCAGTTCAAGCGTAAGCACGGTTGTGTGTAATGTGTGAGGTTGTTTGTGTACATGCATGTGTGTGTTTGTGTGCACGCGTGCGTGCGTGTACAGCTGGTGAGCTGAGTCCACAGGCAGAACTGAGTTAGCCAGGTGGAAAGTGAACAGCCCAACAGTTACAGACTGCCTGACATCCTCACTGCAGCACTCCACTATTGCTACTGTCAACAATACACTAATACGGTATTACCCCAGTACTCTACACTATTGCTACAATCAACAATACTCTAATACAGTATTACTACAGTCAACAGTACTATAATACAGCATTACTACATTAATCTACCCTATTACTACAGTTAACAATACTCTAATACAGTACTACCACAGCACTCAAGTCTACACTAAAACTACAGTTAGTTTTAGTTTTAGTTTTTTTACATAAGAGTCGTGCCCTCTTCACGACTGTCTTAGTGTGTTTGGACCATGATAGTTTGTTGGTGATGTGGACACCAAGGAACTTGAAACTCTTGATCTGCTCCACTTCAGCCCCGACGATGTTAATTGGGGCCTGTTCGGCCCTCCTTTTCCTGTAGTCCACTGTAATCTATGTGTTACTTTTTGATTAGATTTTTTTACTTTAGTTTAATTAGTAAATATTTTCTTAACTCTATTTCTTGAGCTGCATTGTTGGTTAAGGGCTTGCTAATAAGCATTTCACACGTGACAAATTACATTTGACATTGTGTATGTTCATTTACACAGTAATTATTCAATGTTTCCTTACCYGGGATTTGAACTCACAATCCTTAATCACTATGATAAATAAAATCGTTTTTCTTGAGTTGACTTTTAACAGAGCTGAAATTCACTTTGAAGTGCAAAGTATAGGAATACAGTTGAAATCAGTCATTGATACAGACATGGTGGAGTAGCAGTAAGCTTGGAATGCTATGAACCAAGCGGTTGAGCGTTCAAATCCCAGGTGAGGATGTGTTGAATAATAACTTGTCTCTAAATGAAAGGGCACAAGGTAATCACGTGTGTCAAATATGTTGAAACCATTCGATGTTAAAAGCACCATTTTAATGCGTGGGTGTCCATAACCTAAGTTCTCAAGTTGGAGCTAAGTTTGGGCCAACCAAAAATGTTATGTTTAGGTAACACTTTGACCGAAAAGTTCAGTAAACTATAAAAGACTGTGGAACCAGTTACTAAATCATAATTAGTTGAATCAACAACAACAAAAATTGTGTACACAGATGAAAACATACATGCTGCCTTACAACGTACAGACTGGTAAAGAGCCCACCTGTTTGGGAGGATGGGTGGTCTCCTGATAGCGTCTCATGGTACACGATGTGTACCCCTTGTTCATCATAGCCACAATGCACACAACCAGCGACCAATGCTTAACATCAAACACCTGATACCCGACTCCTATCTCTTCCTCTCAGCCGCAGTAGCTGTCTTCCTATGGTGCCTGTCCTCCCTCCTCCTCAGAAAGTAAACGGTCACTCCTCTCTTCACTCCCTCTCTCTTTTCCTTCCTCTCTCACACCCTTCTCTCCTCTGCTCAACTGTACCACATAGGCAGTCAGTCCCAATAACCCTCTGGCCCTCGCCTGCTCCTGCCTCAGCCAATCCTGTGAGAGAATGCTCCTAGGTGCCCCTCCACCCGTCGCTCCGTCGAGGTGGGCAGACAGACAGGAAGCATTTATATAGAAAATAGCCTGTTGCTAGGAGACGCAGGGGCAAAGAGCAAAGTGAGTCCTACACAATAAATAGTTGTTTGGGTTAAATTGGATGCAACAACGCATCATCCCGTCCTACGAGTTTCCCTTTTATTATTAATAGTGTGAAAAGACGGGAAAGAATAGAAGTGGGTTATTTGTATTAGTACAGTGCTACCCACACATCACAGTAGTCTCAGTAGTCTAAATTCATCCTCGCCTCGTGTCCTCTCTCTTTCATCTGCAGTGACACTGAAGACAGCTGAGAGGAATGGGACGAGGCTTTCACCAGGTATTTGCTTTCACCAGTACAACTCTTTCTCGTGAGTAAAAAATGAATAAGGAGGAGTGATGAAGGAGAGGATATGAGCAGAAGAGATGAGGAGAGGAAGCCACGTTAGACTATTGAGAGCATGGCAGTGCATTCATCAATCAAATGTATTTTATAAAGCCCTTTTTAGAGCAGCAGCTGTCACAAAGGTCTATACAGATAAGACTTCGCTATTCAACTTTRTTCCAGGTTTAGGAATTCATTCCGAATGGGTACGGTAAGGGTTAAGGTTCGGGCTAGGGTTAAAAAAATATGTATAAAAAAAAGAATAGTGCCTAGTACTGGGATTGAACACACGACCCTCAGAGCCAGAGCTCGTTGGTTACGCCTATCCACTATCCCCATCRGCAATGCCCTAGCAAGCCGCAAGTCTACTTAATGYTAATWYTGCTTACTGTTGCTCCTAGTGSCCGGTTTTGAAGGCATCTCCCGACGCCCTGGGGATCTGGACGAACGTCAAATATTGCCTTGGATCTCGAGTGACCTGGCTGGACACCCAACCTAAAACACCAAAGAGCAAGCAATGCAGATGTAGAAGCACAGTGGCTAAGAACAACTCCCTAGAAAGGCAGGAACCGGGCTCCGAGGGGTGGCCAGTCGTCTTCTGGCTGTGCCGGGTGGTGATTATACGAGTACATGGTCATTTAGGCAAGATCGTTGCTTAAGATGTTCAAATGTTCATAGATGACCAGCAGCGTCAACAGTTTTACACCTCAGGACTAAATGTKAGTTGGCTTTTCATAGCCGAGCATTCATATCAGGGACTGAAGAGACACGGGGGGGGATGAGTGATACATTCTCTTCTTCCCCTGAGACCTACTCTTGCTGAACTAAAATAGACACATATACACACGCTCCCATTCCCAGATGGGACAAGAATGGAATAATGTCAATAACTCAATATTTACCTCCTTACACACGTTTCCATTGATAGAATTTTGGGGGGAATGTATCCCTATAAAACCAATGAGAGGTGCAGAACCAAGATGTTTCATGCACATGTTTATGCACATACACACACGTTGTTCAGCCAGTGCTAGTGTCATTGTTCCTGCTATCAGTACCAAGCCTCCAGATTCTACAAGGGCTCAATACATTCTCCTCCTGCCAACACAATCTCTCACAGACACGACACATTGTGGAAGGTTGTGATTGACTGGTCGATCAGTGTGTGCATGTCTGTCTGTCCGTGTCTGTCTGTCCGTGTGTGTGTGTGTGTGTGTGTGTGTGTGCGTGTAAAGGCTTTGCTTCTCCTACAAACTGTAATCAGTCTGAATGTATCATACAGTGCCAGCATGTCTGTACACCATAGAGAGACTTAAGAAAATTAAAACGTTTTTTTTGTGGTGTGTGTGTGTGTGTGTGTGCGCACGTGACTGTGTAAGCCACTGTCATAGCAATCTTTCCAGAAATAAGATACACGATCTACAGTATTTTACCCACAATTCTGATCAATTCTGATCTGTCCCCTCTAGAATAATCTCCAGTGATTCACCATTTACTGRAGTCTACAGAGTTCCATAATATCCTACTGTATACCTATAGCGTCACCATCATCTCTAATAATAACTAAGGAAAGGGGGATACCTAGTCAGTTGTACAACTGAATGCATTCAACCGAAATGTGCCTTCCACATTTAACCCAACCCCTCTGAATCAGGGAGGTGCGGGGGTCTGCCTTAAATCGACATCATCGGTGCCCGGGGAGCAGTTGTTGTTGGGGGTTAACTYCCTTGCTCAAGGGCAGAATGGCAGATTTTTCCAATTTGCCAGCTCGGGATTTGAACCACCAACTCTTTAGTTACTGAGGTTGACACAGATCTAGAATGGAGTTTATCCTCCCCTAATCCTAACCTTAACCACMAGGGGAGAAAACCACCAACCTTAGATCATTGTTTAGGGATGCAATTTTATATTACTCCTTAATTGCCTGGGTCTTAAAGGAAAACCAGCCACCTAAAAGGAAAGTATTTCCTGATCAGACAGACAGCAGTAGCCCCATCTGACCAGGGGAGAGGGGGAGGGAGAGGTGAAGAGGGGGAAAGGAGGAGAGGATACGCACACAAGCACTGGTCAGTCAGGTGGAGAAGTTAGAAGTAGCTTTATTGATTTCTCGCTCCGTCAGTGTTCATTCAGTACGGTTAGAGAGAGAAGTAGCATCCCCCCTCCTCCCTCCCCCTCCTCCCTCCCCCTCTCTGTACTGACCTGAAGTGTTCATTCAATAAAGGGTTAGAAAAAGAAGCATGTTCCCCCTTTCTCCCCTTCTCTGCCCTACCTGGGATCCCCGGGCACCCCTCTTGTGGTTCCATTCAGTCTGTGAGATCATCTGGGGACGAGAGGGAGACACCAGTTTAGAGGAGATTCATCTCCAGTCTACTACAGTATCTTTAAGCTTTCTTCTCTATCATCCTCCACTATCTCTTCTCCTCCTCCTCCTCCTCCTCCTCCTCCTCCTCCTCCTCCTCTCCGCCGAGGGCTAAAAATAAATACGAGGCAGTGCTGGTGAATGAAAAGAGTGCATCCCCTACACTTGCGGGCTTCATCAACACATCCCTCTATCCCCCTCTCATTCCTCCCCTTCTATTCCTCTCTCCAACCCTTTCTATTTTGATCAACCATGCTAGGCTGTCATGTAATTTCACAGTGAGGCTGGGGCGTACTGAGCCTTTCAGCACAGCATAATGGCCTCTGCCAGGCTCAAACTTTAATCACTCTAATTAGCAAATAAACAACATACAGTACTAACATAGACATGCACGTACACACACTAACCTCCATCCRGAAGGCACGCCATGCTAAGTGCAGGCTCGTTTACACTCGCCGTCGCCAGACAYGAAGCATCGCAGGATCAACATCACAGCATTAAAGCATCATTGCCATTTTGGACACACATTGCAGAGACTAGTTTACCCTGATCTTCATGGTAAGGCAGGGGCAGGAGAAGAGGGAATCCACAAATTGACTGAAATGTACAGTAGCTTGAATATTCTCATGGTTTGAACTGATGTACAACAAATTGAAAGAGTCCCMCTAAAATCAGTGACATTGTCTCTGATTTGAGTTTCTGCTTTTCTGAAAAGAAGAGTGTCCTAGTATTATACAGTAAGTGTCCYGTCTTTTACAGTCTGATGGGGCGACTTAACTCAGCTGTTGAGAATGAGTCCTGCATTGACTGGCTGACACTCTGTGGGCGGCTGGCTGTATGTCACATACGGTAACATTACGTAACACTTATTGGTGGGGTCCTCACCCAGATTCCCATTGAGCCACAAACTCAACCATGATTATTTTTAACACAACCTTTTCAAAGAGGGAGAGAGAGGGAGTCAACGGAAACATTATTTATCTATAAAAGGATCATTCAGATCATTTTTCTCTGGGTGTTTTTTTTGTCTCTTCCACTCTCTCGTCCTCTAGCGTAGAGGAGAGGATGGTACTGTAGTCGTCGATGGTACTGTAGTCGCCACCACTCAACATCCTGGTTAACTAGACAGGTGTTGTATGTACTCAATACAGCTGGAAAAAATGAATATTCTGATTCTAGTCCACATATGTGTTCTCTCCCTCTGACCACACTGTAGTTAGCTGCGTATGTCGTTGCAATATATATATACACATAGGTTTTAATACCATGAAACATACAGAGAGGCTAATGATCAGAGAGAGAACCTCCTGATCTTCTCCATGGTTGGATGGTGAGTCTCAGCCAAGTACCCATTAAGTTAACCAAGTCTACAATGTACGCTATGTCCGACAGCTTTGAGGTTCTCTCAAAAGACTTCTCTCAAACGTCAACATTGTTMATGGCTATTTTCCTGAGCTTCCATTAAAAACCTACWGGTCTATATGTTATATTATGGTCTGGCTGGGCTGTTTTCCTAGAAGTACAGCAAGAYCAACTTTAAGTAYAAATAGAGGCCCGGGGCTGTACCTTTCATTTTATTGAGTTCTCTGGTAAAATCATTAGAGAAGTCGCATTTGAAACGGAGCAGTGTTCCTTTCCATGGTTCAGGATCTTAAACGGTTTACAATTTTATCCAGGGACAGCTTTAATGTATCATATAAATAACAGTCATTTAGGAGACACTTTTATCCAAAGTGACTTATAGTTGACACATGATACGGTAGCCCACTAAGGAATCAAACCCYCTCTACTCCAGTGATAGAGACTGTGTACTAGTCACTACACGCTAATCAACTGAGCCATCAGAAGCACTCAGTTCTAAACAAGTTACCAGTAACAGAGTAACTGGGTCCCGTGTGGCTCAGTCTGAGTCCCGTAATGGTAGAGCACGGGCGCTTGCAAAGCCAGGGTTGTMGGTTCAATTCCCACGGGGGACCAGTAATGAAAATGTATGCACTGACTATTCGCTCTGGAGCGCGTCTGCTAAATGACTCAAATGTAAAAATAAGTCCCTGGGCAGAAGAACAGGATGAATCGGACCACCACTGAACCAGAGGGGAGTGAGTAAGCGGTGAGTGTACAGCTCATGAAAATCTAATGAGCAAACGGAGAGCCTGATATGTCCTCCTACTAACTAACTCTCTGTGTTTTGTTCATTTAGATAGAAAGAGAAAAATAGAAAATGTAAAAACTCTCAGGGAGGATGACAAAGGATGAAGGGAGCATGATAGAGGATGACAGAGCTGCAAACCAGAACTCTGTCTGTGTGTTATTAAATGACAGACGAGGCAATCTCCTTAATAAGGGGATGATGATGCAGTGTGTTTAATTTACCATGAATGAAACACCGCCACTGGAAATGCCTCTCTCTTCTCTCTCCAGTCTCTCTCTCTCTGTGTATCTACAGCCTCAAATCTCAATCTCTCTCTTCAGTAGCTCTCTTTCTTCAGTATCTCTCTCTCTCCCTCCAGTATCTCACTCTCTCTTCAGTATCTCTCTCTCTTTCTCCAGTATCTCTCTCTCTTTCTCCAGTATCTCTCTCTCTCTCCCTCCAGTATCTCTCGGTCTCTCTCACTCTCTTCAGTATATATATATAAGTTACCAGTAACAGATATATCTCTTGAGTATCTCTCTCTCATCTTGCGCTCTTCTCTGTGTGTCTTCCTTATCTCTCTCTGCCCTGCTCATTGGTGTCATATACAATAGTGCTGCGGGGTTAGACTCATAACCCTCATATCGCTCTCTTTCTCCAGTATCTCTCCCTCTTTCTCCAGTATCTCTCCCTCTTTCTCCAGTATCTCTCCCTCTTTCTTCAGTATCTCTTCCTCTTTCTTCAGTATCTCTTGCTCACTCTCTTCAGTATCTGGCTCTCTCTCTCTCTTCAGTATCTCCCTCTCTTCAGTATCCCTCGCTCTCTCTCTCGCTCTTCAGTATCCCTCGCGCTCTCTTCAGTATGTATCTCTCTCATCTTGCCCTCTTCTCTGTGTGTCTTCCTTATCTCTCTCTGCCCTGCTCATTGGTGTCATATACAATAGTGCTGCGGGGTTAGACTCATACCCACAATCACCGTGGTTATATCGAGGGTGGGTGGACGAAGGGTGGGTGGATGAGGGGTGGACTGAAAGGGTGGGTGGACGAAGGTGGGTGGACGAAGGGTGGGTGGACGAAGGGTGGGTGGAGAAGGGTGGGTGGACGAAGGTGGGTGGACGAAGGGTGGGTGGACGAAGGTGGGTGGACGAAGGGTGGGTGGACGAAGGGTGGGTGGACGAAGGGTGGGTGGATGAAGGGTGGGTGGGATGAAGGGTGGGTGGATGAAGGGTGGTGGTGGGCGGTTGAACAAAGAGAAAACAATGCATTCAAAATCCATAAATGTATAATTCTGCGGCAATTAATATCTATAGGTTACATTTAGGTTTATAATTCATTCTTTTTTATCTTGCGTTAGTGCGTAGCCTAAGCCTAATCTTTACGGCCTAACTTTACGCTCAACAAATACGCGCCAATTGCTTTTGGGAACTTGGGCAGAAAGAATTCACGTCGATCCACCTGAGAGACAAAAAGGACAATGCCGGAGTTGAATTCAATAAGAGAAAAGCTGCGAAATGGAGAGTTGAAAAGAAATAGATGGAGGGCCAGAACAGTAGCCTGATGTTTGGGAAAGATTTAATGAAGTAGTAAAAGAGGATGGTAGCAGTGCTGGCTATGTTATGTGTGATGATTATGAGGTGCTATACAAAACTCCACAGTCACAAGACGGGGACTTCACAATGGCATGTCGAGGGAACTGTAGGCTACTGTTCAGATGGGTTAAATGGAATAGTAACTGAAATCTAGAAACTGACTGTAGGTCTACAACCTCTCACATAGCCTAATATAATATTAACTCCTGCAGAAGTAAGCATTTCTTACAGTAAAAGTATACACAAAATGTACATTTTGACTCGGGAACAAGAGTGGAGAAATATGATTGACTTATTTCAGCATCTTGAAAGAATACAGGTCTATAAAGGTGCTCTCTTTATCAGCATCATAAAAGCTGATAGTACTATCAAATACATAAAATATGCATACAAGCCGAAATCATATCAGAAACATGTTGGGTAGTTTTCACAGCTTTTAATTTCTCTAAAACGGGTCAAACTGACGTCATTTGGAAATGTTGCACGAAAAATTGTTATTGCATTTTATCCCCGGTCCCTAAACATCTTTGTTGCGTGAGAGAAGCAGAAGGGAAAACTTTACCAATGTCAACTAGATTGAATCATTCATTCATTCTATCAATTTATGACATTATTCCGGTGAGCAAGGACTCATTTAGTATTCTAGGGCAACAAGTAATGACAGAAGAGAAGCTGCATGCATCTAACTACAGACAAGTTGACTAACAAACAGCCTACCAAAATGTCAGAAATCTGAAAAGGCACGTCAAAACATRGRTRRGTCATCTCTGACTGTACAGCGCATTTTCCATATTAGCGGGATAGCGTCGTGGCATCAGATTTTCACTTGATCACATATAGTTGGGTGTTTGCGGACGGGTTATTAGCAATTGCAGTTGGGTGTGGGTGAACAAACAGCTGACCCACACATCACTAACACACACACCTCCACCTGGTCAAACCTGTATGTYGGCCCTCCACTCAGCCCCACTGCTCCCTCAGATGGCCTTCATTACGGCTCTAATGCACTTTTAATAATGTAAAGATATGGGAGGGTAGGAAACCACTSGGGCCTAAATGCAGTGTTATGCCAGATTACCATTCATAGCTCTCTGATTCATACATAACCAGCATAATAGTTGTTTTATGATGACCGGGGCCACGGTACTATCATGCTCTATCGATAGCTTCATATCAATGTAGGCTCCTTGACTGTCCAAACTCATGGCGATTACATTGTCACTTCCAACCTAGTGCCAGCAGGGATAACTACCCCTTCATGACTTTGCCACTCACTCACTCGTCTCTCTCTCTCTCGTCTCTCTCTGCCTCAGCGGTAATTTAAGCTCTGGTTTTCAATCAGTTCCATTCCAGGACTTGGGACGACTTTCTACCTACTTTTTTAGTTTCTCCTCGTTAGGGGAGGTTGCTAACGATGTGGGGTGCTGCTTTTCACCTGCAGGTGGAGCTGTTATCCTGACCTGGGCCTGTAGTCTAGGATCCGTTTAGCATTTTATGAATAACATTAAATGGACAGGTGGGTACCTGATCCTAGATCAGAGCTTATACTCTGAGATGGTTTATGAATGCGTGCCCTGGGCTGTATTAGTGTAACAGTCAAACACTCCTCTGACCCAGCTTGAAAACAACACAGAAAGCAGGGAATTTGCTGCCTCTTTCCAGACTCCTTCTCAGGGCGTTAGACAATGTAAACTACCCCTGTATTTCAGCGAAACTCCACCCCAGATAGTCGAGCCCTCCTCTCCTCTCTCTGTGGACTCTGGAAAAGACCAGTCACGGACCTGAGTCTTGGYCCGCATTTCATTCCAGATAGTCGAGCCCTCCTCTCCTCTCTCTGTGGACTCTGGAAAAGACCAGTCACGGACCTGAAGTCTTGGGCGCATTTCATTCCAGATAGTCATCCCTCCACTCCTCTCCTCTCTCTGTGGACTCTGGAAAAGACCAGTCACGGACCTGAGTCTTGGGCTGCATTTCATTCCAGATAGTCCATCCCTCCACTCCTCTCCTCTCTCTGTGACTCGGAAAGACCAGTCACGGACCTGAGTCTTGGCTGCATTTCATTCCAGATACTTACTCCCTCCCCTTTCACCAATCCAGTCATCTTAGACTACAAAAGGGATGTGACGAGGGCAAAATCTACAATCCAACAAACCTTTTGCAATGAAATGCAACTCAGAGCTCACAGACTCCTCCACTACCTGTTATTTAAGAAAGGCCAACTGGACACGGAATTGGACGACAGACGCTGCCAGTCAATCCCAGGACCCTCATCAGGCCTCCTTGCTCCAGTGAGAATTGGGCCTGAAGCCTGAAACGTTATAGGAGGGAGGAAGAGAGACGGGGCTGTTGCTGCTAGACCCCTGGCATAGATTCATTAACTCTGGTCAGGGGGGGGGGGGTGGGGGGGGGGGGGGGGGGGGGGCAGGCGGGGATCAGACAGCCAGGAGAGGAAAGGCAGGGCTGCTGGAGGTTTGCTTTTAACACTTTTGGATGCTATATGATCAGACTCACATTCAGACACACACACAGGTGCACCTGCGTTTGCATGGGCACACGCACAAACACACGCACAAACACACACCACGAATCTGGAGGTAGTTTTAACAGTGTTGGCTGCTAAACAGGATCTAGATGCCTTGCTAGTAACCCCCCCTGAGAGTTTCAAGGCCTTCCAAGCCCATTAAGAAATAATGGTACATTCATGCTGCCCATAGAAAATACTTAGCGTGACAGTAATTGCAACCATGGGGCTGGTGTTTCTGTGACTCACACATATCGGTCTTGTCCAACACTTCCCTGTGTGAAAATGCAACACGTTCAACTGGTGAAGATGATGACAAAGTTGTCGGTTCGATTACCGCATGGGTCACACGTACTGAATATATATCAAATGAATACGAGTCCCTTTGAATAAAACAGTCTGGTAAATGACAGTTATAAATGTCTCATAAATGAGAGGTGAGGTTGATCCCAATATGTCTGCCATGGATTTTCTAGCAGCTCACATACATGTTATGAATATTGACACATTCCACTGTGTTTACTACAGTCTGCTTCCATGCACACACACACACACACACACACACACACACACACACACACACACACACAGACACACACTACAGGCCTGTGTGTTACATTCCCAGTGTAAATCTTTTACAGCACCAGCAGGTCTGACTGACTGCTAGTATATCCTGTATCGGCCAAGACCTTTAAAACCAACCAGTGGTTCCATACAGTAAATGTCCATGCAAAAACACTCAATGAAACGCAACTCTGAAAYGGACTCCATGTGTTTTCCTCAATTTCACCATTCAACAAAATCAGTGGCACCACAGCAGCATTCACACACACCACATGATTACATGTTGGAGCGATGGGTGAACAATGGAAATCCTGAGGGAAGAGGGACCACATACATTGACAGAGGTGTAAAACACGAGGAGACATACATGCTGCAACAGCACAACCCTGCCTCTGTTACACCAGCCACTGGACAGGAAAACCCACAGACGACTACAGAGAATGGATGGACGACAGTACTCGGACCGTGGACACATCAATAAAACCTGGTTGCTGGAAGCCCAGAGTCGGGACTGAGGCTGAAGCAGGAGAAATAAACTCGCGTATATGTGACTGGAGATAGGGCTGGTGTATAGGGGAAGGGACGAAACAAGGGAACAGGTGTGTGTGTAACCCAAATAAACAAGTCCTTGTAAGGAATAAAGGCCTTGGAGAAGAGGGTATATGTTGTGAATGGCCTGCCCCTGTATGCGTGTCTTTAGACTGTTCTGAAAGGACCCCTGGCTGAATGACATGACCGACGGGCCTGCGTCACACCGCACCCGCACGTCACGACTACACCACTACACTATGGAAGAACGAGAGAGAGTGTGTGTTTGTGAGAGAGGGAGTGAGCGAGCGAGCGACAGAGAAAGCGGGAGAGAGAGACAGACAGATAGAGCCCTTGGCTGAGTGACAGACAGATAGCCCTCACTCCCTCCCCTCTGCCCTCCCTGCGCGTCACGACTGGACCACTCTAGGCCTGAAGAGGGCCCAGGGCTCATCTGCATAACGAGGTGAGACAAAGCCGGCTGGCCAGCAGCTGCTACGAGGGGCCTCAGCTGTAAACAACAGACACGGGGCCAGGGAACATTTACATCATCATGTACATCAGACATCTAGCTACATCTCACGAGCGCAGTTATTAACCAATTAAGGTCTCAAGTAAGACTAGCTTTCGCCATTGGCGCAGGCTGACGGGGATCCTAATAAATCTAAAACCCGAATAAATCTAAAACTTTGATTCACTGCCACATTGACTCTGTACCTTAAGAACATTATACGCCACAGGTCTCATCCTTTATTTACCATCTGTCTAGGGCTCCTCCATCCTCTGTCTCCCTGCTCCATTCTTCAGTGCAGTGCGTTCTTATCTAATCATGTGTGTGTGTGTGTGTGTGTGTTTGTGTGTGTGTTTGTGTGTGTGTCTTTCTGTTGGTTTCGTTCCAGGGTCAAGATTTTTCTTGACAGAGACTGAGGGGTCCCAAGAAAACATGTACCACTGGGAGATGCCTTCCTAGAAGCTGGCATCGCCATTGACCTCTTCTGAAGAAGAATACATCTTATATCTCAGCCACCCCTAGAGAGGGTGAGAGTGAACAGGGGACAAGAGGGAGAGAGAAGGGAGAGAGTCTGCAGAGAGGCAGCACTCGGTGTCCCCGGTGGGATTATATAAAGCATTCTTCTCGCTGGAGGAAACACCTGATCCTGCACAGCTGATCTGGGTTCAGTCATCATGCTGGAACACCTACTCACTACATCACAACTCCTCTCCTCCCTCACTCTCTCCATCGATATTCCTCCTCTCCCTCTCTTACTCCCCCTGTCCTCCACACTCTCACTCAATCTACACTCCCCTACCTCACGTTCACATCATTTATGTCACTCTCTCTCTTCCTCCTCCTCCCTCACTCTGCATCTATTCCTTCTCACCATCACTCTCTCACTCACAGTGGAAGTCATGTTGATGGGTTGCGTTGAAGGGACCCTTTGGACCGGGCTGATGACTCACAGAGAGAGACCACTCGTCTACGTCCCCACGGGCCATCAGCTGTGCTTACTGATGCTAATTGTGTCCGGCCGCCTGTCCGTCTGTCTGTCGATCAGTACGGAGCCTGTTCTGGGATTGCTTATTGATCACATTATCTTCCTGCGTCATTCAGTACCTCACAGACCTGCTGTGTACCGGGGGAGGGAGGGGAGAGGTGAGGGTGACAGTGACTGAGGGAAGGCGGAAAAGAGACAAAAGAGATGGAAAGGTTGGAGAGGACGAAGGGGTGAGGTGAGGAAGAGGGAGAAGGGGGTGTGAAGGGTGAGGTATAGGGGAGAGGTTGGTATGACGGAGGGAGAAGGAGGAGGAGAGGCTGTGGGAGGGCGGAGTGGGTAGACCACATGTTAGGAGCATGTGGATCTAGGTAAAGCATCTGTTTGGTCAGAAGAGGCATTAAACTCAGAGCCTGAACATCAGATCGTAATCATCTGTCTGGGGTATTTACAGTTTGAAAACTTACCAACCTACAGGCCCATTAAACTTGAATGATTCTCAATCAATGTTCTGAATTAGTATAGTGTCAATACCGTAACAGGCTGCTAGAGGTGGAACATTYACAGGCTATTTTACTACAGTATAAATCAAATTTACTCTACAGAATTAAAGAGACGTTTGCGTGCAAAGTGCATCTGGTGTGATTTTCCTGACCTTGCCCGCCAGTTAAAATTACCCGTACGAGTGTATTTCATTTCTTTCTTACATTTTCTCTGAGGTAGTGAACTGCAAAGTACGCAGTAGGCAGACATTAGAGGGCAGCTTCCAATTGGCTCATTCATCCCTGCCTCCTCWRCCCTGTAACTATTCCCCAGGTCGTTGCTGTAAATATGAATGTGTTCTCAGTCAACTTACCTGGTAAAATAAGGGTAAAATAAAAAATATAAATTAATTTCAAAACATATCCAGGAAAAACGCACCAAAATTTGACATATGGGCTCGTGCCCACATTAACGTTGTAAAGACGGAGGCCACCCTGAAAGAGGCATATTTGGGCAAGTGGGCACCTTTTTCCATCTGGGAAATGTTCACTTTTAATGACAGAGGGTATTACTCCACAGATGAATTTAACAGAACCAGACAAATCACTGGCTCTTAGTGCTCCATGAGAACCGTGATGAACCAGAGACAGAGGTCAGATCACTACACACGGACGGACACAGACACACAGACACACAGACACACAGACACACAGACACACAGACACACAGACAGACAGACAGACAGACAGACAGACGCAGGTTAAAAGTCTGCTATTTGGCACTACTCCCATTGATGTCTGAAATGGAACTACTACGTTAGAAAAACGCCTGGATTGACACGAATGTAGTGTACTACCATGGACAGACAGACAGACAGACAGAGAGTCGTACACAGAGAATAGGACAAACCCCTTTTAAGCAAGGAACACGCATCTAGACACAGGAACATTTGAAGTATAGTGTGCACTAAAACAGACATGTAAAAGTATCAAAGCTGGGTGAACCAACGGAAGAGGATGCACTGTAGGTGCTTCACTCTCTGACACTGGCCTGACTCTCTATCCCCCTTTAGACCATGACTCATGTTGTTGCTTCCTGTGAGTGAGTGTGAGTGACATCAGTCTCGTGTGTGTGTGTGTGTGTGTCTGGAAGCCCTCTGTCCCTGTCCAGTCCCCTGGGGCAGGTACAGTCCCTGTGGCAGGGCCACTGAGAGGGGCAGAGAGGGACTCTGGATGACTGTGATTGGGTTAGAGCAGGTCTAATGGCCTGGCTATTGAGGAGCTACATTAACCCTTCTTACCCCTTGCCTGGACACACCACTGATTACATTGGGAGCGGTAATAGGGACGTGTCTGGTGTCCTAAATCACTTCCATCGGGATGAGCAGACACCCAAGCAGCGGGAATCAGTGGTCTACAGGGACGAACACACTGACAAACAGTCATTATCTCAGCTCCAGATACGGATACATCAGTCTAAACTTAGTCCAAAGATAGACTTTCTGCCCTCTGGTTCAAAAAGTGGTTTCTGTTTTCATCAGATTTGATTTGGATTKATTTCCATGACAATGCTGAAAAACKCCTAAAGTAGACAGACTCCCTCTGGTCCTATATAAATCAACTACATKTCCCATGGTTCCGCCCTCTCCCAAGCTGCCTGCGTCATCAACACCAGTCCGACTGTGCATCAGATGCAAACAATTACCCTCCTGACCTCAGAAACACAAAGAATGAGGTTGGACTGTGTAGTCGGCCCCATCTGCTGCGGTGCACCACATACATACGTCAATGGATCGTTTCTCACTTGTCACAGAACAGTCTGAATCACAGTTTAAACATCTTTACACAGACCAAATGAAAAACACACAATCCCACAATGCAGTAAGGAGTTGAAAAACAGACCTGCGCATGAGGAAGGTAGAGAAAAGCAGGTTATTGTTTTTCGTCATGTTCTGGAAGCAGCTCTGCAGTGGTCAATAGCTGGCAGCGCCACAAACTCGGATTTTAAATGTAACCCAAACGTTAACCCTAACCATACTGCTAACCCTAATGCCTAACCTTACATTTTTGTTTCCATGAATATTTACAATATAGCCAATTTTYACTTTGCAGCTGGCCTATCTAAGGGGAAATCGCTTAGTTCTGCCTCCAGAACAAGACTCATGACAGCAAACATAAATCTGCTAGAGAAAGAGGGGGAAATGAAGAGAGAGAGAAACAGAGAAAACAGAGACATAAACAGAGGAGAGAGAGTGAGAGAGAGAGAGAGCGATTGACAGGGGGGGAGAGGAAGGGGGAGAGAAAGGTCACCTTCAGTAAACTAGGGAAACCTGGTTTGCTGACCATGATGAATTGTGTGTGGGCTGAGGTCACAGCCTCACGACACAACTCCTATGGGGAGACTGTTCCGTCTCTATAAGACAGGGAGCGCGTGCTTACATGGTACATGATTATGTACTCTACCGTGCACCTTAGAGACTGCTGCCCTATGTACATAGTCATTGAACACTGGTCACTTTAATAATGTTWACATACTGTTTTACCCACTTTATATGTATATACTGTATTCTAGTCATGGCTCATCCTATATAACTACTACTGTACACACCTTTTCTACTCATATACTGTCCATACCGTGCCACGCGTGCTCCCTCTCCTGCCTCTAGTTACTCGCATAATGACACACACCTGGACTCCATCACCTCCTTGATTACCTGCCCTATATATGTCACTCCCCTTGGTTCCTTCGCCAGGCGTCATTGTTTCTGAATCTGTTTCATGTCGGTGCGCTGTTTGTTTAATTTATTTATTAAACGTATTCAGTCCCTGTACTTTCCCGACTCCCAGCGCACTCGTTGCAGAATGACGCCTCACCAAACGGAAGCATCAGGGAGTTTTTGTTTTTGTGTTGAAGGTGATGTCGGGTCCGGGTGTCATGACCGAGGTAACCGGGGAGGTCTCAGCCGGCTCATCAGGCTCTCGTTCCGTCAGATTTCTGTGCCTCAGCGGAGGCGACCGGTCCGCTCCTGCTCCCCGGGTTCGTCCGTGTGGTTGGGTGGCATGTAAGCGAGACGTGATGCCTTCTGCAGGTTGAGGACTGGGGGTGGTATTCTACGAGAGTGTGAGATTGTGCAATTCACAGTAGAGACTTGGACGTGGAACGACTGTGCGCTGAATGGAGCTGAGTGGGGTGGATAGCGGCGTAGGAGTACACGGAGTGCGAGGGTCAGCGGTTCGGCTCGCGAGAATCGAATGGGACTTGGTGGGGGTGATGTCAGTGGACAGGTGTGGTGCAGTGGAGCGAGGCCGCGGCGACGCGTAAGCGTTCGAGCGCTGACTGATGGCTGCGTGGCGGCGTGAGGGTGTAGTAATAGCGTCGCTATGTGTGCGCTGGCTCGGAGTAAGCAGCTGATGGCCGGGTGAGCACGAGAAACCGGTCGCTGAGGGGGGCCCGGGACTATCGCGGTGATCGCAGATAGATATCGTGAAGCCGGTGATGGTGGGATGTAGGAGGATTGTGACGCTGCATCGATAACACGGTGCGGTGGGAGCGAGCTGGTCTTGACTGCGGTTGTGGTGACTGAGCCGATCGCTGTACCGTGGCGGTAACGTATGTTGCGTGGCGTCAGGAGTGGGTTTGGACTTGGTGGGGAGACTCGGGCGAAGGGCTGGCGGTGCGTATGTCTGGCAGGGTACCGAAACGGGCGTCTGCGGCTGGAGCGAGAACGCGCGGGGAGTGATTACTGTCACGTACGTTCTCTCTGCGCGCGTAAATCGACATGTTCGCGCCTTGGCAGGGTGACCGGTCTGCTCCTGATCCCCGGGTTGGTGTCTGCAGCTCAAGGCCGCGCGTCGGGGAGGGAGGTACTGTCAAATGTGCTCCTCTCTCGGCTCTCTAGTTGAGCGCATAATGACACTGCACCTGGACTCCCTACCTCCTTGATTACCTGCTATATATGTCACCCTGGTTCCTTCCGAGGCGTCATTGTTTCTTGTTTCTTGTCTGGTGCGTTGTTTATTTAATAAACACAATCCTGAACTTGCTTCGACTCTCAGCTCACATCGTTGCATACTGTCTATACACCATTCACATATACAGTAACGTTCAAAGTTTGGACACAACACCCATTCAAGTGTTTATTTATTTTACTATTTTCTACCATTGTAGAATATAGTGAAAGACATCTATGAAATATATACATTTGGAATCTGTAGTATTAAAAGTGTGAAACAAATTAAATGAAGATTCTTCAAGGTAGTCAACCCTTGCACCACTTGGCATTCTCAAGCTCAACCAGTTAGAGGTAGTCACTGGAATGCATTTCAATTAATTAACAGGGTTGCCTTTTAAATTAATTTGTGGAATTTCTTTACTTAATGTGTTTGAGCTATCAGTTGTGTTGTGACAGGTAGGGGTGGTATACAGAAGATAGCCGTGTTGGTTAAAGACCAAGTCCATATTATGGGTAAGATCATTAAGCACTTGAAGAAACTTTCAATTCTTGAATGTTCTGCATTAATACTCTGCATGTCGTAGAAGTATGATGGGCTCGCTGTTTCTCTTTCCTTGAGCTTGTCTTGCCATAATATGGACTTGGTTTTACAAATAGGCTATCCTCTGTATACCCCCTACTTGTCACAACACAAGTGATTGGCTAAAACTTATAAGAAGGAAAGAAATTCCACAAATTACTTAAGAAGCACACCTGTTAATTGAAATGCATTCCAGGTGGCTACCTCATGAAGCTGGTTGGAGAATGTCAGAGTGTGCAAATGTGGCTATTTGAAGAATCTCAAATATAATTTTGTTTTTGTTTAACACTTCTTTGGTTACTCTCTACAATGTTAAAATATATAAATAAAGAAAAACCCTTGAATGAGTAGGTGGTCCAAACTTTTGACTGATACTGTATTTATTTATATTCTGCACTCTGACATTGCTTTTTCTTTATTTACTTTTGGATTACATGAATATTTGGGTTTAAAAAAATTTGTTTTTTATTATAAATTGTGACCTTATGCAGCATTGGGAGCTGAAAAATAGAGAATTTCGCTGCAAGCCTGCCATTACATCTGCAAAACTGTTTGCGCGACCAATAAACTTTGATTCGATTTTGTGCACAATTACATACAAGTCATCACTGTGCTGTGATGGTCACCCGAGGGTGAGTGGGACCTACGCGTTCTAAGTGTGCATTGCGTGTCTTTGCGCCTGCGTTGGCGTGTGCATGCATAGATGTACACTACCGTTCAAAAGTTTGGGGTCACTTAGAAATGTCCTTGTTTTTGAAAGAAAAGCACAAAAAAAATTGTCCATTAAAATAACATCAAATTGATCAGAAATACAGTGTAGACATTGTTAATGTTATAAATGACTATTGTAGCTGTAAACGGCAGATTTATTATGGAATATCTGTGTGCTGTTCTGTGAAGGGAGTAGTACACATCGTTGTACGGGATCTTCAGTTTCTTGGCAATTTCTCGAATGGAATAGCCTTCATTTCTCAGAACAAGAATAGATTGACGAGTTTCAGAAGAAAGTTCTTTGTTTTTGCCCATTTTGAGCTTGTATCTGATGCTCCAGATACTCAACTAGTCTAAAGAAGGACAGTTTTATTGCTTCTTTAATCAGACAACAGTTTTCAGCTTTGCTAACATAATTGTGAAAGGGTTTTCTAATGATCAATTTGCCTTTTAAAATGATAAACTTGGATTAAGCTAACACAACGTGCCATTGGAACACAGGAGTGAGGGTTGCTGATAAATGGGCCTCTGTACACCTATGTAGATATTCCATTTAAAAAATCTGCCGTTTCCAGCTACAATAGTCATTTACAACATTAACAATGTCTACACTGTATTTCTGATCAATTTGATGTTATTTTAATGGACAAAAAAATGGGCTTTTCTTTAAAAAACAAGGACATTTCTAAGTTACCCCAAACTTTTGTACGGTAGTGTATGTACACTATGTATCACAGCTGGATGCCTGAGGGAAATATTTGTTATGTAGTGTGTCTCACTGCATGCATTCAATTGTATCTAGCGTGTAAAATGTATGTATGTGTTAGAATGTTGCCATTTGGAAAAGGTCCTGCTCTTCCATCTAAGAGAAATTAAAGGTCTGTTAAACATTGGCCCTGAATCAGTGTTATTTTCATAGAAAATGCCAGACTGGAGATGATAGAYTCATGATGCGTTGTTTCCGCAATGTGCACCCCTTCACTTCATTTGCCAAGCCGCATTGAGGCAATCCAATGGCTTCATGCATCCAATGGCTTTATGCACACACACACCGTTCCTTCCACTGGTTCCCTCTAAGTGGAGCGTTTCCCATGCTAATGGCAAGCCAGTCTTAGGATACTGGCGTCGCGTAGCTCTTTACTGCCATTACTGTCAGAGAGCATCACATCACGTGCGTCACGGCTCGCGAAAGCGGCATCCTCCGTGACGTTCGATCCCCTTTCACCGCCCAATGATTGATGTGGTATGTGGCGTGAACGTTAGTTGAGTAATTGACTTCTCATGTAAAGTGAAGATTGAGACACAGGAACTCCATTTCCTTTATTATCCCTACTGTGTT
Source organism: Salvelinus sp. IW2-2015 (assembly GCF_002910315.2). Lineage (NCBI taxonomy): Eukaryota > Metazoa > Chordata > Actinopteri > Salmoniformes > Salmonidae > Salvelinus > Salvelinus sp. IW2-2015. Next base: position 8,952,341 of record NC_036840.1, on the reverse strand, counting down.
GCATGCTTCCATCTCTGAGAAGAATGGATGAAAATCTATTCCATAATGTAGGCCCTATTTCCTTTTGCTGCAAAATATTATAATCATAATATTATGAATTATCAAAATCCATCAGTAGATGAATAAAATATCTCCAAACTCCATAGTCCAATATCATCCAGCATATTTACTATTGAAATTATAACAGTTTGTATTGAAGGGTTTTATGGGTGCTTTCTGACTGTACTTTTTGCTGTTTGTTCCTGTTTTATAAAGAACACAGCGTCACTGAAGTCTGACAGCTGTTTTAGCCGACGTGGAGGGAAGGATATGTTCTTGTTATCTAAATAACGAACCGCTGTGTTCAGAGAGAATGGCTCTTGGCAATTTGTGCAGGATTGGAAAAAGTTTTTGTCAACATTTAACTGGGGGCGTGTGGGTTCGGTGGAAAGCCAGAGTTTAGAGATTATACAAACCTCTGCCTTGTTTTCTTCGAATCGTGGAGGAGAGGGAGGGAGAAACAGAAGGGGGAGTAGAGAGGGAGACAGAAGTGACGAGAGAAGAGTGAGAGTTGGAGAGAAGTGGGAGAGGAGAGAGCGAGAGTGAGAGCGAGAGCGAGAGGAGAGAGAGAGGAGGGAGATGGAGAGAAGAGAGAGATATTCACTTCCAATCCCTGAGTGAACTCATCGTTTTCTTACAGTCCTGAGGAAGCCTTGAATAAAGAATCAGCTGGAAGCTACACAGACACACACACACAAATATATAACGAATTTCTGCACGATCACTGTGCAGTGTTCATCCCGGGTCGTTTAAATCGTACTGTAATGCTCATGCAGTGGCTGTCATTGGATAAACTGTATTCAAGACCCAACACTGCATGTTTTCATATGACAGATTGATGTGCATACAATCAATCAGTATTTTAACCTAGTTGTTAGAATGTTTGCCATACCGAAAGTCGCTGGTTTGAATCCCTGAGCCGACAAGGTGAAAAATCTATGTGCCCTTGAGCAAGGCACTTAACCCTAATTGCTCCAGGGTCGCTGTTGATAATGGCTGACCCTGGCCATGACCCCTCTCCAAGGGTGTCTCGGGAAGAMTTGGGATATGCAAAWAAACATATTTRCAATTCCCACMTGAAATAGGACAAATATAATCACCCACCAAATTCTTAGCATTATAGCAGCATACTGGTCTGAGAGACAGAGAATAGAATGATACACTAGCTTAGATGATTAGATCATTGTTACATGGATGAAACAACAGGCATATAATCGTCTCTGCTAATATGCTTTCACTCAGACAGTGGGTGAGCACCCAGAAGGTCAAGCAGCCCAAACCATTCATGGAAAGTGTTCATGCTTCCTGGAAACTGTGTGTACATTAGAGGTCTTCTCGGATCCAAAAAGTTGGACACGTTACAAAATGGACCCGGCACATTCCTCCCCGGACCCTACCCGAAAAAGAAAAAAAAATGGAAACCTGATCCAAACGGACCAGAGAACAACCAGACCCGGCCCTGTAAAGACCCAGTCGGGTCCTACCCGAGTGAGGGAAGCAGCAGAAAAGCATTTTTTTTGAGCTACCTTATTAACTGAAGCTGTTAATGCAAAAGCAGAGGGATAGGGAAACAGGAGCMCTAGCAGAATGCGGGGGAGGGACCATGTGGTGTTTGAGTGGCGCAACATGCAGGCATCAGGGAGGAAGGAGAGCAACAAGCTTTCACAGTCTCACTGCAGAATCAGATGTCCAAACCCTTATGCATAAAAGTCACATTTCGGCACTAATTCTAAATGATTAAGTTAAGGGTTAAGGTTTGGGATAGGGTTAAAAAATACATATACAATGAGTGCCTAGCACTGGAATTGAACATGCAACCTTCGGAGCTCACAGCTTACGCCCATCCACCATCCCCTTCCACAACACCTTAGCAAAACCTCAAGCATACTTGATGGTAAAAGTGCTCACTATTGCCTCTAGTGGCTGGTTTTGATGGCATCTCCTGACCTCCTGCTAGGTTATTTATCATTCAATCTGATTACATAGTACCTATATTGACTGTAACGAACTGAAAAGAGAAGGAGGCTAATTGAGGCTACATAGGCTGCACTTTCCCCCATCCTACACAATTACATCAACTCCATAGAGTATTATCAGCCTACCTGTTGGCTCTTGGTGGTTGAAACATCCTAATTTAACTTTTAATTGCATCTTCCATTGATCTTCTAACTTGCTTGCCACGACACACACAGAGCCAGAGGATAGTGGCGCTTTGATGACTCGTGATTGGCCGACAACAACAAGCTACACGCGGTACTCTCGTGAAAAGCCTGAGCAGCAGCATGAGTCGCATTCGGGTCTGTATGGGTGCTTACCCATACAAATCAGACCCGTGACAATCAAATCAGCTCCGAGGGTCAACTACAGAATTTCGGACCCNGAGGCTACATAGGCTGCACTTTCCCCCATCCTACACAATTACATCAACTCCATAGAGTATTATCAGCCTACCTGTTGGCTCTTGGTGGTTGAAACATCCTAATTTAACTTTTAATTGCATCTTCCATTGATCTTCTAACTTGCTTGCCACGACACACACAGAGCCAGAGGATAGTGGCGCTTTGATGACTCGTGATTGGCCGACAACAACAAGCTACACGCGGTACTCTCGTGAAAAGCCTGAGCAGCAGCATGAGTCGCATTCGGGTCTGTATGGGTGCTTACCCATACAAATCAGACCCGTGACAATCAAATCAGCTCCGAGGGTCAACTACAGAATTTCGGACCCAGCCCGGTCGGGACCCGGGTAATCGGGTTCAGGTGGACCCGTGAAGACCTCTAGTGTACACTGACTTCCCTGACCACCATTACGGCTCTCCTGGACCTCTCCATGTAATAGTACTCTCTCTCTCTCTAGATGCCATTACGGGTCTACCCCTGCTCGCTTTCCCTGCTGTGACCATGGATCAACCAGTGCTCAGCCAACCCAAGGAGGCTTTCTCCACATGTCAGCACAGCAGGAAACTCCATCACCACCATCACTCTACTGGACAAAACACACCGTACTTATCTCTCTCCCTCTAGAGTTTAGACTGTGATTATGTGTGTGTGTGTGTGTGTGTGTGTGTGACCCCTGCAGGGTTGGATCTAATGGCGCTAACGGAGGTTCTGTGTTGTGGTGCTGAGACCATAGGCGTTGCCTGTCTTTGTCCTCCAGGGGCCTGTTTGTTGAGTGTTACGACTTCAGAGTGTTGTCCTCAGGGGGCACAAGAACAGCACAACCACAAGAGACATGTTGGTGAAAAGATTTGAGCAGACCTGTACATAGAGTACATATAAAACTGGGTAAAAGTGTAACCACATCATGAGCTCAAGTGGGGAAGAGGTTTCCTTTTCCTGTATAATTTGCATACATGAATGAATGAACATCCAGTTGTCTATTGTTTTCATTCAAATGARGGCTCACACAAAGACAAGTAATATCTACTCAACAAACAAAAGGTCTATGAAAAATATTACATGACAACCTGAAGCTTATTGAGAATAGCTGAAACAGGAATATTCWGAAAATCTAAGCCGAACCACGCWAAAAYTAAGGTTTTTAGAAAATGTATTACAAATAAAAAAATATTCAGACCCTTTACTCAGTACTTTGTTGAAGTACCTTTGGCAGCGATTACAGCCTCGAGTCTTTTTGGGTTTGACACTACAAGCTTGGTACATCTGTATTTGGGGAGTTCGTCCTATTCTTCTCTGCAGATCCTCRAAAGCTCTGTCAGGTTGGATGGGGAGTGTTGCAGCACAGCTATTTTCCGATTTCTRCAGAGATGTTCGATTGGGTTCAAGTCCGGGCTCTGGCTGTGCCACTCAAGGACATTCAGAGACTCCTGTGTTGTCTTGGCTGTGTGTTTAGAGTCGTTGTCCTGTTGGAAGGTGAACCTTCGCCCCAGTCTGAGTTACTGAGCACTCTAGAGCAGGTTTTCATCAACGATCTTTCTGTACTTTGCTCCGTTCATCTTTTCCTCGATCTTGACTAGTCTCCCAGTTCCTGCAGCTGAAAAACATCCCCAAAGCATGATTCTGCCACCCCCATGCTTCAGGTTTCCTCCAGATGTGACGCTTGGCATTCAGGCCAAAGAGTTCAATCTCGGTTTCATCAGACAAGATAATCTTGTTTCTAATATAGTCTGCGAGTCCATTTGATGCCTTTTGGTAAACTCCAAGCGGTCTGTCATGTGCCTTTTACTGAGGAGTGGCTTCCACCSCCCCACTACCATAAAGGCCTGATTGGTGGAGTGCTGCAGAGATGGTTGTCCTTCTGGAAGGTTCTCCCATCTCCACAGAGGAACTGTGGAGCTCTGTCAGAGTGATCATCGGGTTCTTGGTCACCTCCCTGACCAAAGCCCTTCTTCCCTGATTGCTCAGTTTTAAGCTGGCAGTCGCCATAAGAAGGTCTTGGTGAGTTCCCACCTGTGTTCTTCATGCTGCAGACTTTTTTTGGTCCCTTCCCGCTTGTGCTCGATACATCATGTCTCGGAGCTTCCGGCACAATATTTCGCCTCATGGCTTGGTTTTTGCTCTGACATGCACTGTCATCTTGACCTATTTGGCACAGGTGTGTGCCTTTCCAATCATGTCCAATCAATTGTTTTACCACAGGTGGCCTCCAATAGTTTAATAACATCTCCAGGATGTTAATGGACAGATGCACCTGCCTCAATATCGGTCTCATGCAAAGGGTCTGATACTTTGTAAATAGATTTTCTGTTTATATTTTAATGTGCACACATTTTCTACAACACATTTTCACTTTGTCATTATGGGGTATTGTGTGTCATTTGAAGGGAATTTAATCCATTTTAGAATAAGGCTGTACCGTAACTGTGGGAGAAAGTCAAGGTGTCTGAATACTTTCCGAAGGCGCTGTGATCATTTTCGGGTTCTGATTCTGTTCCTAGAATTACGTTATTTCCGGTTTTTCGGTTCTGTTCCTGAACCGGTTCCAACCCCTGATTAACAGCTTTTCTAGGACTGAACCTCCCCTAATCCTTTGCTTCCGTATACCCCCCCAGACGCCCCACGCCCATCACAACACACTATCCAATATAAGAGGGCTTCTGCCCTGAAGCTGGAGCGGAGGGAGAGGGGGAGGGGGAGACAGAGAAAGAGAGGAGAGGGGGGATAAACGAGAGAGGGGGATAGAGGAAGAGAGAGAATGAGAGGAAAGGGGAAGAATAGAGAGGGGGGGAAAGAGAAGGAGAGAGAGAGGAATTAGGAGTGACTGGATGGCTGGAGGAAACAGTGAATGGCTGGTGAATGGACGAGAGAGCATCATGCCTGGAGGACCACACTGACATAAACACAGACAGTAACAGGCCCACCGTGCAAACAGCACAGCTAACCACATGATCTTGACGATTGTGTGTGTGTTTGTGTGTGTTTGTGTGTTCTGTGTGTGTGTGTGAGGAAAGCGATGGTGTGTGTGTTCTGTGTGTGTTCCTCCTAATGGCCCGTACAGACGTCAGAGCCGTGGTCTGTCCCCTGGTCTGTTCACAGAAGAGCACTAACGATGACGCTCCTTGCCTCTCACAATGTCTTCCCACAGCACAAACAGCAAAAAAGAGAAGAGGAGATGGAGAGACAAACGAGAAGACAAAGACGGAGAGAGAGAGAGAGAGAGAGACGGAGAGAAGAGAGAGGAGTTCAGAGAGAGGTAACTAAGGATAAAGAAAGTGTGAGAGGTGTCTCCTTTGAAGGGTATGAAAGTGCGAAGTGTGTTGCTTGTTGGATTGGGTGATGGTTTGACGCTTGTCAGTGTTCAGTGTTCAACATTAGCAGAACGTAAACTCCAACCACACAGACAACCATAACAACCACGAGTCAACCAGAGTGGAACACCAACCCGGTGGGCCCAAGTGATCACCTAAATAGGCTCAAACATCTCGGCACACGTCAAGCTAGGATATGCTCCAGTATGATAGCCCACCACAGCGCGCGGCATTTTGGACCACCTTGTTCTGCTTCCCATAGGGATGCACACACTATGCTTGACATTACAGGGTGAAAGGCAGTGGTTAACTACAGCTGGTTATCCAACCTGACAACCTCTGGGACCACTGTTTAACCCACGGAGGCAGGACAAATCGCCTGGGTGCATATGTCGATCATGACTCGAGCCATGAACACACACACACACACACACACACACACACACACAGAGTGTGTTTTGCAGGTCTGGTAGGGATTACTAGTGTCACTGCTCCTGTGTTTATTTGACCAGGCCAGCCCTCCCGTTGGCTGCCCGCCTGCCTTGTACGCTCTTCTGCACGTCTGTTTGAAATGTCAGATGGGCAGAAAACGAGGGAGGGACGAGAGCGGTGTGTGTGTGTTCTGCCTCGGAGCTGGACATGAAACATAAACCAACAGCTGCAAAGAGCAAATGTCCCCCTTTTACTTGTCAAGAGATGAAAAGAGCTTTCTCTTTGTTTATGAGAGAACGATGCTCTTTTATGGCTCCTTCATTATTTAGAGAGCTTGGTAACACCGTTTTTACTGAGCAATGGAGTCTAACAGCAGACCAGACCAGTGAACTTACTCATCTAACGGACAAAGCTTACATCAGTCAGACAGACAGACACAATAAGTATTCGAAAACAATTTCATCCAAACCAATTTGAGAGGCATTGAATTTGGTGGCTGAACATCCTACCTGCAGATGGGGCGATGGTGTCAAAGCCAACTCTCCAGTACATGCCCTACGATGAGCCCTCCCAGGCCCGGGGACCTACTAAGTGATTGGATTAGCCTAATGTTCTGACTAACGAGATGTATTGACAGTGTATATTTATATCATCAAATCATCCTTTCTGATAAGATCAGAGCAGTAGTGGTAATAAAATAGACTACAGGATAAACCTTGTAGATAGGATTTATGGATAAATGCTTTTGCACACAGCTAAAGCACAGATGAAGAAGGTAGCTAAAGTGGGTAGCATGAAGCACAGGTCAGGTGGATGGATCTGCCAACTATGTGGGTCTCCTGTGGGGGTGGCAGGGAGGGACCGTGAACAAAGTTACGGCCCAGGACACGGGCTTTCAGTACTTTGAGAAGCATGAGTATAAAGAGTGTATTTCTAAACACAAACGACCATCCTCCACCCCAGCACCACATGATGGCCCGTTCCATCACAGACACATCGGGCAAATCAGGCCAAAATGAATGCGTGCGAGCACACACACACACACACACACAGAGATCTGCCTTACGTAACAGCTGAGGACACCACTCCCTCTCTAACTCCATCTTTCAGAGGACACCTGGCATCTGTCCTCTGAAAGATGGACTGAGAGAGAGAGTTAGAGAGAGAGTTAGAGAGAGAGTTAGAGAGTGAGTTAGAGAGAGACACAAATCTACAGCTTCGCATGCAGAGTGAGATGTAGAGGGACAGGACATTGGGTCTTATGTAATGACCAGTGCAGTTTATGTGGGTTGGTACAGGGCCTTTCCTACTCTGGTTGAAGGCAAGGGGGAGAGATGGTTGGCTCTTAATTTCATATCAGTCCCCATCTCCCTGTGTCACTAGAGTTAACACGTTACCCTGTGTCACTAGAGTTAACACGTTACCCTGTGTCATCACTGCCAGAGACCTCTTGCTGCTCAGACAACAGGTACTGTACCTTAGTGTCATGGAAGTGTCATCGTCACCTCAGAGAAAGGAGGAGAAAGAGGAGTAGGATGGGGTTCTGGGGATCTCTCCAGCTCAGGGTCTTGGAACAGTGACACCTCCCTTCACAAAATGTCACATTCCCACTTTCCTTTTCACACCCCTAGCCGGACTCGCAAGCTCCCTCTGTCACACGTAACACACTTGTAAAGTGTTTACTGTTCACACAGTACATCACACACACACACACACACACACTCCCTCTCTCTGTGTGATACACACAAATAGACATGCTGTGTTGTCCCAAGTTTTTGTTATTTTGCATTTATAAGCAAATTCTGCACAGCGTCATCAGCCCAGCAGCTGAGGTAACGAGCCACCAGTCAGCCATCTCTCTCTCTCTCACACACACACACACACACACACAATTGTTATTGCAGAGCATTCATCTGGCCTGGGTTTTAAAGACGACTCTCCTTGCTCTGGAACCCATTGGCCTTCTGACGGGAATGAATTTTAAGTGGGAGGGTTGTTTGTGTGTGTGTGTGTGTGTGGCAGCTGGGACACACCTGAGGATGCAACGCACCCCCCCCATCCTCCACACCAAACAACCGACACGTAGCTACTCCGCGTTGAGAAAACCTGGCAAAAAAAAAATGTTAATCTAGTTTATCCCTTTGGCCTCATAAAACATATCCAGTTGAATAAAAGCTGAGGAATGCAGTGTGTGGCAAATAAAAACAAACAAATATAAAAAGGCTAATGTTCACCAGCATGATGAGGTCATCTTCAAGCCCTCTCAGTCACTGTATTCAGTCCCTGCATACGCCGTGTTTCAGAATGCCTTGACTTGGAGTACACAAAATTACCACCAGATACAGGGAATAATATTCTCCAACAACACAGAACAGAGCAGGTCTGGCAGGCTGGGGGATAGGCTGGATAGCAGGTCGGGAGGCAGGTCTGCAGGCTGGAGGATAGGCAAGAGTGAACAGCACATCGTGCTTAGTGCTCTTCTCTACTTCACTCTGTGCATTTCAGGCCTCGCATCACAACACATACAGTGTCTTCAGAAAGTATTCACATCCTTGACTCTTACCCACATTTTGTTGTGTTACAGACTGAATTTAAAATACGTCCAGTTGAGTTTTGTGTCACGGGCCTACCCCATAATGATGTAAAAACTTTTTACAATAAATCATAAAAAATTAAAAGCTGAAATGTCTTGAGTCTATTAAGTAGTTCAACCCCTTGTTAGGTGGCAAGCCTTAAATAAGTTCAGAAGATAAAAAGTGTCTTAACAAGTCACTAATAAATCGATGCATGGACTTCCCTGTGTGGGCAATAATATGGACTATGTTTACACTCATCTCAGTACCCCACACATATAAGTACTGTTTTTAATTACACAAAAAACAAAAAACGACAATAAACCAGAGAAGTTGGATGGTGTATCACTACCACGCAGCACAACATAATAACCACACTTTCCCACAGTCATTGCAGAGAGGAAGGAACCGCTCAGTATTTTACACGAAGGCCAATGGTGACTTTGAAACAGTTACAAGTTATGGGCTTGTGATATGGGGAATGGGCAAACAAGTGTAATTACCCAACAATGGCTACCTAAATGACAGAGTGAAAGAAAGAAACCTGTATGAAATAAAAAATATTCCAAACACATGTATCCTGTTTGCAATAAGGCACTATTTATTTAAATGTTTTATAAACCTTTATTTAACTAGGCAAGTCAGTTAAGAACAAATTCTTATTTACAATGACGGCCTAACAAAAGCCTCCTGCGGAGGCGGACATGGGATTAATAAATTAAAAATAAACGGCAAAGAAATTACTTATTTCCTGAATACAATCATGTTATGTTGGACAAACCCACACAACACATCAGAGTACCAGTCTTCATATTTTTCAAGCATGGTGGTGGCTGCATCTTGTTATGGGTATATTTGTCATTGGAAAAGATAGGGAGTGTTTTATGAAAAAATTAATTAAATAGAGCTAAGCACACGTAAAATCCTAGAGGAAAACTGGGCAGTCTGCTTTTCCACAGACACTGGGAGAGAAATTCCTTATCAGCAGGACAATACACTAAAACACACAGCTAAAATATACACTGGAGTTGTAAAATTGTTACCAAGACGACCTTGAATATTCCTGAGTGCTAGTTCAGTTTTGACTTAAATGGCTTGAACATCTATGGAAAGACTTCAAATGGCTGTCTAGCAAGACCAAACAAAACAACCTGACAGAGCTTGAAGAATTAAAAAAATTATAATGTGCAAATATTGTACATCCAGGTGTGTCCAGCTCTAGAGACCTTACCTGAAAGACGCACAGCATGTAATCACTGCCAAAGGTTTGATGCTAACATGTATTGACTGAGGGGTGTAGCAATATATGTGAATTCAACACTTCTGTATTTATTTTCAAACATTTGCAAAAATTTCAAAAACTATCTTTCACTTGTCATTATGGGTATGTGTGTAGATGGTTGAGGGGGAAAAAAAAGTTTCATCATTTTTTAAATTCAGGCTGTAACCACAAACAAAATGTGGAATAAGTCAAAGGGTGATGAATACTTTCTGAAGAGCACTGTACATGTACAGCGCATTCGGAAAGTATTCAGAACCCTTCCTTTTCAGATTTTGTGTAAGTTACAGCCTTATTTAAAATTGAGTTTAATTTTTTTAAAATTAATTGTGTCATCTTGACATGTTTTTAAAACTTGATTGGAGTCCACGCGTGGTTAAATTCAATTGATTGGACATGATTTGGAAAGGCACACACCTGTCTATATAAGGTCCCACAGTTGACAGTGCATGTCAGAGCTAAAACCAAGCCATGAGATAGAAGGAAATGTCCGTAGAGCTCCGAGACAGGATTGTGTCGAGGCACAGATCTGGGGAAGGGTACCAAAAACGTTCTGCAGCATTGAAGGTCCCCAAGAACACATTGGTCCCCATCATTCTTAAATGGAAGAAGTTTGGAACTACCAAGACTCTTCCTAGAGCTGGCCACCCGTCCAAACTGAGCAATCGGGGGAGAAGGGCCTTGTTCGGGGAGGTGACCAAGAACCCGATGGTCACTCTGACAGAGTTCCAGAGTTCCTCTGTGGAGATAAGAGAACCTTCCAGAAGGACAACCATCTGTGGAGCACTCCACTAATCAGGCCTTTATGGTAGAGTGGCCAGACGAAAGCCYCTCCTCAGTAAAAGGCACATGACAGCCCACTTGGACATGAGAAACAAAATTCTCTGGTCTGATGAAACCAAGTATGAACTCACATCTGGAGGAAATCTGGCACCATCCCTWCGGTGAAGCATGGTGGTGGTGGCAGCATCATGCTMTGGGGATGTTTTTCTGAAGCAAGGACTGGGAGACTAGTCAGGATTGAGGGAAAGATMAATGGAGTAAAGTATCGAGAAATCCTTGATGAAAACCGGAAAAACAGGACCTCAGACTGGGATGAAGGTTCACCTTCCAACAGGAAAARGAACCTAAGCACACAGCCAAGACAACACAGAAGTGGCTTTGGGACAAGTCTCTGAATGTCCTTGAGTGCCCCAGCRAGAGCACGGACTTGAACCCGGTTGAACATCTCTGGAGAGACCTGAAAATAGCTGTGCAGCTATCCAACCTGACAAAGTTTGAGAGGATCTGTAGAGAAGAATGGGAGAAACTCCCCAAATACAGGTGTGCCAAGCGTCATACCCAAGAATACTCTAGGCTGTAATCGCTGCCAAAGGTGCTTCAGCAAAGTACTGAGTAAAGGGTCTGAATACTTATGTAAATGTGGTAGCAGTTTTTTTATTTGTAATAAATTAGCAAACATTTCTATCCTTTTGCGTCCACAGAAATAGTTAGAACCCATGACCTTAAAGATATCCAGGGCCAAAACAGCTTCCGTTAAGAAAACCATCAAAGTTTACCTATATACTATTCAATGTTTTTAAGATGATGCATCTGAGCAATATCCCTTCATCCATACAAGCTGAGCTAAGCTGAGCTAACTTATGACTCATTAARAGTTCCAAGACATCTGCATCCAATKCTAGTACATTGTTGCCTTGCCAAAACAAGACAACTTCTTGGCTTAAGCAGAAACAGGAAAGMAGCCTACTGTCCCTATCCAATCCCAGACCCATTTCTCATGATAAAGATCTGATCCAACCTAGCAGCAGGTTCTCTTTGGCTCCAGGAACAGACAGCTTCGTGCAATTCACTGCATTGCGCACGTCTCCATTGTGTTGTGCGTAAAAGCAGCATTACACAAGCAAGGAGAGTAATGGAAGTGAAAAAACACTACCAGCTGCATGTGATGCAATTACGCTGGCAATTACCTGATAGACAACCACAGCACCAGGCACTGTGGAGCCTTAGAGGAGGCAGGGAGGGAGGCAGGGGTCAGGCAGGGCAAACACTGCCGCCCAGCAGACTGATGACAACACAGAAGCACTGGGCAACTCAGAGGGCTAGCCTGGAACCCTCTTGGTCCACAGAAAGCTCAATTAAGAAATGCATGAGATTTTATTCCGACGCATCAACAATCTGCAATGTCAATTTTTCAAACCTTTATTTGGCCAGGTAAGCCAATGAGAACGAATTATATTTTACAATAAAGACCTGGTTATACAGTATGAACATTTATAAACACTCATCGCTCAAACACACACACCGAACCCAATAACGCTGCATGTTCAACTGGGCCATAGTAATCAACCACAGTGACGTGATCGGTGGACAGGAGCTATGGTTTATGAGGACTCCTCTATGGTTTATGAGGACTCCTCCATGGTTTATGAGGACTCCTCCATGGTTTATGAGGACTCCTCNTACAGAGTTTATTGGCTGTGATATGGGGAATGGGTCAACAACATTGTAATTACGCCACAATACTAACCTAAATGACAGAGTGAAAAGAAAGAAGCCTGTATAGAATAAAAAATATTCCAAAACATGTATCCTGTTTGCAATAAGGCACTATTTTATTTAAATGTTTTATTAAACCTTTATTTAACTAGGCAAGTCAGTTAAGAACAAATTCTTATTTACAATGACGGCCTAACAAAAGGRCTCCTGCGGGGACGGGGACATGGGATTAAAAATWAAAAATAAACGGCAAAGAAATTWACTTTATTTCCTGAATACAAAGRGTTATGTTTGGAACAAACCCAACACAACACATCACTGAGTACCAGTCTTCATATTTTCAAGCATGGTGGTGGCTGCATCTTGTTATGGGTATATTTGTCATTGGAAAAGACTAGGGAGTTTTTTATGATAAAAATTAATTAAATAGAGCTAAGCACAGGRAAAATCCTAGAGGAAAACCTGGTCCAGTCTGCTTTCCACCAGACACTGGGAGAGAAATTCCCTTATCAGCAGGACAATAACCTAAAACACACAGCTAAATATACACTGGAGTTGTAAAGTTGCTTACCAAGACGACCTTGAATATTCCTGAGTGGCCTAGTTACAGTTTTGACTTAAATTGGCTTGAACATCTATGGAAAGACTTCAAAATGGCTGTCTAGCAATGACCAACAAACAACCTGACAGAGCTTGAAGAATTAAAAAAAMTATAATGTGCAAATATTGTACAATCCAGGTGTGRCAAGCRCTTAGAGACTTACCCTGAAAGACGCACAGCTGTAATCACTGCCAAAGGTGATGCTAACATGTATTGACTGAGGGGTGTGAATAATTATGTGAATTCAACATTTCTGTATTTCATTTTCAATACATTTGCWAAAATTTCAAAAAACATCTTTCACTTTGTCATTATGGGGTATTGTGTGTAGATGGTTGAGGGGGAAAAAAAGTTCATCATTTTTTAAATTCAGGCTGTAACACAACAAAATGTGGAATAAGTCAAAGGGTATGAATACTTTCTGAAGGCACTGTACATGTACAGCGCATTCGGAAAGTATTCAGACCCCTTCCCTTTTTCCACATTTTGTTAAGTTACAGCCTTATTTTAAAATTGATTTAATTTTTTAAAAATTAATTGTCATCCTTGACATGTTTCTAAAACTTGATTGGAGTCCACCTGTGGTACATTCAATTGATTGGACATGATTTGGAAAGGCACACACCTGTCTATATAAGGTCCCACAGTTGACAGTGCATGTCAGAGCTAAAACCAAGCCATGAGATAGAAGGAAATGTCCGTAGAGCTCCGAGACAGGATTGTGTCGAGGCACAGATCTGGGGAAGGGTACCAAAAACGTTCTGCAGCATTGAAGGTCCCCAAGAACACATTGGTCCCCATCATTCTTAAATGGAAGAAGTTTGGAACTACCAAGACTCTTCCTAGAGCTGGCCACCCGTCCAAACTGAGCAATCGGGGGAGAAGGGCCTTGTTCGGGGAGGTGACCAAGAACCCGATGGTCACTCTGACAGAGTTCCAGAGTTCCTCTGTGGAGATAAGAGAACCTTCCAGAAGGACAACCATCTGTGGAGCACTCCACTAATCAGGCCTTTATGGTAGAGTGGCCAGACGAAAGCCYCTCCTCAGTAAAAGGCACATGACAGCCCACTTGGACATGAGAAACAAAATTCTCTGGTCTGATGAAACCAAGTATGAACTCACATCTGGAGGAAATCTGGCACCATCCCTWCGGTGAAGCATGGTGGTGGTGGCAGCATCATGCTMTGGGGATGTTTTTCTGAAGCAAGGACTGGGAGACTAGTCAGGATTGAGGGAAAGATMAATGGAGTAAAGTATCGAGAAATCCTTGATGAAAACCGGAAAAACAGGACCTCAGACTGGGATGAAGGTTCACCTTCCAACAGGAAAARGAACCTAAGCACACAGCCAAGACAACACAGAAGTGGCTTTGGGACAAGTCTCTGAATGTCCTTGAGTGCCCCAGCRAGAGCACGGACTTGAACCCGGTTGAACATCTCTGGAGAGACCTGAAAATAGCTGTGCAGCTATCCAACCTGACAAAGTTTGAGAGGATCTGTAGAGAAGAATGGGAGAAACTCCCCAAATACAGGTGTGCCAAGCGTCATACCCAAGAATACTCTAGGCTGTAATCGCTGCCAAAGGTGCTTCAGCAAAGTACTGAGTAAAGGGTCTGAATACTTATGTAAATGTGGTAGCAGTTTTTTTATTTGTAATAAATTAGCAAACATTTCTATCCTTTTGCGTCCACAGAAATAGTTAGAACCCATGACCTTAAAGATATCCAGGGCCAAAACAGCTTCCGTTAAGAAAACCATCAAAGTTTACCTATATACTATTCAATGTTTTTAAGATGATGCATCTGAGCAATATCCCTTCATCCATACAAGCTGAGCTAAGCTGAGCTAACTTATGACTCATTAARAGTTCCAAGACATCTGCATCCAATKCTAGTACATTGTTGCCTTGCCAAAACAAGACAACTTCTTGGCTTAAGCAGAAACAGGAAAGMAGCCTACTGTCCCTATCCAATCCCAGACCCATTTCTCATGATAAAGATCTGATCCAACCTAGCAGCAGGTTCTCTTTGGCTCCAGGAACAGACAGCTTCGTGCAATTCACTGCATTGCGCACGTCTCCATTGTGTTGTGCGTAAAAGCAGCATTACACAAGCAAGGAGAGTAATGGAAGTGAAAAAACACTACCAGCTGCATGTGATGCAATTACGCTGGCAATTACCTGATAGACAACCACAGCACCAGGCACTGTGGAGCCTTAGAGGAGGCAGGGAGGGAGGCAGGGGTCAGGCAGGGCAAACACTGCCGCCCAGCAGACTGATGACAACACAGAAGCACTGGGCAACTCAGAGGGCTAGCCTGGAACCCTCTTGGTCCACAGAAAGCTCAATTAAGAAATGCATGAGATTTTATTCCGACGCATCAACAATCTGCAATGTCAATTTTTCAAACCTTTATTTGGCCAGGTAAGCCAATGAGAACGAATTATATTTTACAATAAAGACCTGGTTATACAGTATGAACATTTATAAACACTCATCGCTCAAACACACACACCGAACCCAATAACGCTGCATGTTCAACTGGGCCATAGTAATCAACCACAGTGACGTGATCGGTGGACAGGAGCTATGGTTTATGAGGACTCCTCTATGGTTTATGAGGACTCCTCCATGGTTTATGAGGACTCCTCCATGGATTATAGATCCTCCATGTTTTATAGACTCCTCCATGTTTATGAGACCTCCCAGTTTATGGACTCCTCCATGGTTTATGAGGACTCCCCATGTTTATGAGACTCCTCCATGGTTTGATGAGGACTCCCCATCGTTATAAGACGTAGTTCCTGAACTTCTTCAAGGACAGTTCTCCAATGCTGCTGATATAGGGGCTTGAGCCATTATAACAGGACGCTATTGTAGACATTTAGAGAAATCTATCATATTTTATCATTACACTTATGATTCATCGGAATTCACACAATTGATCACATTAGCTGTCTGTCCCCTCCAATGAACAGAGAAAAACACCCGTTGCATAATCATTTTAATAAACGCCCCCGTTTCAACAACAAAAAATCTGACCATGCATCAGTCCACCTCCTCGTACGCTGACTGAGACTCCACGCCTCTCCTCCTGAACATGGCATTGTGCTGTGCTGTGTTGCACGGCAGCATTTAACCCACTTCTCTCTCTAATTAAAATAGACTCAGAGAAAACAAACCCTGCACCAAAATCCTTCAACCTTTTTCTCTCCAGCCTCTCCCTCCCTGGCTCTCACTCGTTTTCAGACGGACAAACAGATGTACAGACCTGGTTTCTGTTAAAGGCTGGCTTTCTTCCCCCCCCCCTCCCCATCTGCCGGGCATATTTTCAAACTAAAACACACCATTGAGTGGGTAACAGTACGCTCCTTGTCTGGGGCCAGGGGCTCATATGGCTGGCCAGCAGGGTAGCCACTCTGTATATGGGGAGAGGGGAGCACGTTGAGGGGAGAGGGGAGAGAGGAGAGGCTAGCAGGGTGAGGGGAGTAGGAAGTTGGGAGCAGGGATAGGGGAGCAGGGGAGAGAGGAGGAGGGGGTAGGGAGCAAGGAGCGGGGGAGATGGGATCTGGGCAGCGGCCAGTCCAGGTTAAAAAAACAAGCTGCCTCTCAGCAGTGGGCTAAGTAGCCCTACAGCTACAGCTAGTTAGCTAGTTGGGGCTCGAGCTTTCTCTCTCTCTTGCTGGTACACTCATACACACAAATTCTCAAAAACGCACACAGATGCACAAGCACACATCCACATGTGGGTACACAATTATGCATACACATTTTGCACACACCTTGCGTAGGCACACACAAACCGTAATGTGGGCAAACCAGTATGGTACTGACGCACACATATGTGGACACACACACAAACGCGCCTTCACAATCATGCATGAACACATACGTGGACCACACACTCAGCTGCCCAGGCAAGCATACAGACACATCCCATCCCTCCTGTTTCACATGTGAGTGATGTTGACGTGAGGCTGATAATGAACTCCTAATGAGGAGGATAAGTCAGACTGTGACAACCGGAGGCAGAATCTCTCTTTGGGATGACTCTGGTCTCTAACTCCCGACACAATACTGGCTTTTCATAGGCTACTGTGAGACTATGCAGGCATCTGCTATGTTTCACTAGTGAATGGAAAGAGAAAACAACTTCAATCCTAATGTACCTTCAGGTACTGGATAGAAAAAAACAAGTACGTGGAAAAGAACCATTGCCTATATAGGAGACACTGCCTTGGCAGCCGCGGCAGAAACTGTAGAAATGTTTAAGTGTTTGGAGTGAGTGTGTGTTAGTATTTGAGTGTGSTGTCTGTTAGTGTTTTGGTGAGCAGAGCGGCGCTGTGGTGTGTTTATAAGAACAGTGGTGAGGTTTCACAGGCCAGCTAGGCTGTTGTCCTGTTACGACTGACATCTTTGGTAGACTTGGCAGGAAACTGTTCTCCCTCCTCCCTTTCTCTCCATCTCTCTCACGTCTTTCACCACTCTCCATCCCCATCCTTCTCTTCCCCACTTGCTCTCTGCCGTCCATTCCTCCCTCCTTCTCCACCTACCTCTGGCCTGAATGAGGGGTCCATTCATTCTTTTTTTCTTCATAAGAGCTACAGCTGCACACCTGGTGACAAAAGGCCACGGCTCTCTCTTCTCTTGCTCACTGTCTACCTTTCTTTACCTCTCCTATCCTTTACCCCTGCCTCTGTCTATCAATCTACATCTTCCTTTGTCGCTCCCTCTCTGCATCTCCCTCCCACTCTCTTCTTCCCCTGCATCTCTCTATACCTCTATACACACACATACCTCTTCCTCTCCAGGACCGTGTACTGGTGGTGCTGTTCTCTGAGACTTGGGTCGCTGTGCAGCGCTGTTTTGTTTTTTATATGAATGAGGTTTGGCAGCCGGCGGCCCCATCAAACAGCTGAAGCTACACATTCCTCGGACGCCCTCTCACAGTCGCAGCTAGGCTCCTCTCACTCACAACCAAAATAAGGTTGGCCGTGCTGAGCTTGTGTGTGTGTGTGTGTGTGTAAAAGATCCCTCTGTCCATTCACACACAGACAAGCTCAATTAAACAGAGAGGGCTAGGCAGACTAATAAAGTCAACATTCAGCATGTCTAGTCATCAGGTAGAAAAGACACCCTCTCTGCTTCCGACAAGATGAAAACAGGTGAATGTACACTATGACAACATGTAGAGGAATATGCTCAACACACACACAAGCTCGGCACGGCCAAGCTTATCTTGTTGGTGAGTGAGCGGCCGAGCTGCGACACACACACAAGAAGCCACTACGTTAAGTACAAACCGGTTCTAAGTTAATCTGTTTTTGTACAGATGTAGGATCTTAATTTGAGCCAGATTGCTACAGCATGAAAATAATCCTGCAGCAACAGGAAATGTGAATTATTATGTGGATTATAATTCATGTACATTTTTGTAGGGGTTGATACATTTTTCTTAAGGGAAAATCAAGTCTGGAATTTCAAATTGAGATCTACAAATTTCAGAAGCCTTTTTAAACCTCAAATACATTACAAGCTTTACAACGTTCTCCTGCAACAGGGGGATCAAAATAAGATCCTACATCTGTACATGATCRAGGCCCTTTTGGGGACTATAGTCTAAACCTATGAGGGCAGATAGAATAGTCCAGCCTACTAACCTTGTATCAGTGGCACAGAAATTCAGGAATCTATGGCACAGAGCGTAATGTGGTGGGTCTCTGTGGGAATGAATGTGCGTCATTGAGAGAATAGTGTTTCCCTCAAATAGATTCTCGCTGCACCCTTTTCTCCTTCAAATTTAACTGAATCACACCCTCTCTCTCTTTCCTTTCTCTCTCTATCTGTCATTCTCTCTCTCTCTGTCATTCCCTCTCTCTCTCTCGCTGTGGCATAGAAATATTAAGACGTTTGATAATTAGGTAATATACAGTTCGAAAATTGAACAAAATTCAGAACTGCTTGGACTGGTGGAGCCCCATTCCCCAACTATTTTTCAAACATTCAACTATTTTAGCAGAAGCATTGTTATAATGTATGGCATTGTATAATATACAGTCCTCTGTGTGTGTGGGTGGGGAAAATGAGAAGGAGAACCAAGGCAGAAACTAATCTCATAAAATTGAATTTTTAAATGRCCTACTTACAACTTCTCTATTCCTGAGCCAACGTTTGGACTGTATCCGCCCCAAACTCACTAGAAAAGGCTATTTCCTRGAATCATATCCCTCTAGAAGCCTCTGCTAAAACACAAACAACTTTTGCAGCTAGCTAGTCCYCTGCAGCGCTGCCACAGAGCTACTCACACTGTCTCTGCATCCACTCAGTCTAAAAGGAGATTTATATCATGATATGTTATTAGAAGTGCTCTAACTCTAAGAAATCCCCTAGAATTCATTAAAAAGCTATTTATGAAGCAGCAATCTATCTGAAACGGTTTCATCTGACATTACAATGTCTTCCTCAAACTATACATGCTATATTATACAGATGGTAATGATTTACTAAGAACTGAATGTTCATAAAGCCTACCTTACACATTTATAAACGCATCGTAAACGTGACATTATGGCTACATTGAGCAACACAATGGAGACAGGAGAGTTTGAAGTAGCAGTGGAGGACTTCTTGGAGCTGTTTGATGCTGCAATGTAAAGCAAGAACACATTCTGGCAGGCAGTCAGAGGAGGCTGGCTCATAAATACTGTAGGAGGTCAYGTTTATGAAAATCTATGCTTCTCTGAGTTGAGCGAGAACTGCACCCAGAGGAGAGCTGCACACACACACACGCACACACACAAGATTAGTTTTTTTTTTAAACCCTTGGGAAAAACATAAGGCTGCTTCTCAAATTATACCCTGAATCAATTTCCATTGCACTAAAAAGCCATTCACTATAGAGAATACAGAATAATGTCCTACCATCATAGGTGACATTTGATAATTTCCTATACTGTACAGCACATACAGTGACCCTGGTGACCGGCGACCAGGCCCTGTTTTTCAGACAGACTTGTTTTGATCCAGCCAGCGAGCCTCTCCTGGTGTAGCTAGCCTTCTCTCTCAAGAGGCTTATGCAACTCACTTCAAGGAGACGCCTGTGGAGGACAGGACACGCTGCCTGGCCTGCCACTCCGCACAGCACTCACCCTGACCAATCGCAAGGCCTCTTGAGTATCAAAGCTCCCGAAACCAYGTCCTCTGAGGGGGGCCAATTTGTCAGACCTCGTGTCGTTGTATGTTGTTAGTGAGGTTGATCAGCATCATTGAACATGATTCGATCAGACGACCCATCGCTAACACACTGTGTACAGTTCAAAAGGGATGTGCCCAAAGTCACTCAACAGTCAACACCAAAACACATGGCCTAAACAAGTTGCATTAAACATCRGTATGAAGCTATYGGCCAGCTCGGGCCTCTTACTTAAAAATAAGTCATTATATTTAAGACTTTGGACAGCGTGCTCATCCTGAGTACAAAGTACAATATCCTTGTGGATATCCATGTGGATTTTATATGTTCAATGTTGTTTTTTATGCTCCTTCGCTGCAAAACCAATTTCCCTCTGGGACAAATAAATGTGAAACCTTTTGAAGAGTGTCCGGTATCTCGTCTTTAATAGTGGGACACGCCTTCTGCCAACACAAAACGTCTGCTTGGATATTATCTCAACTTGGATACCTTTTTATTTTTGTTTTATTCTAAACTATCACCAGAGGGCGTAACGTCAATGGGAGGCAACACAGTAGTAACTGCTGAGAAGGTGTGGAGGAGGTAGAGCTGTTGTGAAAGTTTTACCCTTGAAGATCATCGACAGCAAATCTAACATTTATGAGATCAGTCGTCGTTGATTCACTTTGTTGTAGAATTCACAGTTGAGATGAWGCATTATGAACACTACCCACAGGTCTGGTTGACATACTAGAGTACCTCAGCTTCATATGGATGTGTTCATTCACATCATACATGCTGAGGAGGATACAAAACGTTGCCAGCAGTACAGCATGTCTTCTCTGTTGTACAGCTTATAAAGGCTGTATACTTGGGGAGRCCCARYCACAACACTTGTACATCTGCATCTAAAATGTAGCAGATGTACTAACTTTGGATTGCAATTCAWTGATGAAAGAAGATTTCAGGTAGTATTAAAAAAAAGTCCAGCATTGCACAAAATCTGTTCTTAAAGACAGGAAACCCTTCTCAGGATACACAGTGTCCTTAGACATTAAATAAACAAAGCACGAGGCTGAATAAAACAATAGGCAAGGTCAGTAAATGCACTTGAATACAATAAAAAGATACTCTAGAATGTGTACCTTCACATTTAAGATTAATTTCTTATTCATATAAATTCAAGCCGGTCTGTAGAACACATTTCCTGGTAACTACCGTATAAAAAAAACATGAGTTACAGTAAACCGTGCAGAAATGTGTTTGATATCAGTCTCTAACTACTGATAAACTTTTAAAATTGGTGTGAGCTGACGTGTAAGCCATTCCTCCGAGCCAGAGCCACCCGGCCAGGTCAAACAAAAGGCCGGGTTTGAGGGCTGGTTATCAGCCCTGACTCTGTCTCAGGTGACCCACCCTGGCATGACTTACTACCTGAAGGGCAAAGCAATCCTTCACTAGATGGATGGACTGGACACAGAGCATATACCCTATACGGACCACTGGACAGTGGCATACAGTTGTTTATCAAAAGCACAAACACATACTTGCCATTTGAACAGTGGCCTACATTACAATAGAACAGAAAAAGGCAGCCAGGGTTGGAACATGCATGCAGAGAGTATTTCCCTTTAATAGCGTAGATAAAGTGCTCATGATAGAACCAGCGCAAGTAAACACACGTGTTCTATATTCAGAGTAGCCTATAGGAAAACGTGTCAGAGAAMAAGCTAAGCTTTGAGGCATCCRGCAAAGTAATTCAAAGGACCCTRTAATGTAATAATAATATGCCTAATAATAATAACAATACTAGTCKTAATCATAATACATTCGGGCACAATGCATAAATTGTGGGCACATTTTTGTGTCATTCCCTTGCTCTAACCCAAACGAAAAAAAAGCCAAACATTKAAATTATAGCTAAGCTTTTACCTGTTCCCGTGGAATGCATGGGAGCGAGGTCCTTCGGTGGGACTTGCTGTTGCTGTGACTGTGCGCCATGTCTGAAGAGACCACTGAACTGGACATCCGTCGCCTTTTAAACACGGGAATGATATTCTCTTCCTTCCCGGCTGTCACGTAGCTACAACCCGCCCCGAGTGGCACTGAGCCCGTCAGGAGCCGGTCAGCATACCTCGCTAGCAGGACTCCCAGCACTCCTACCAGGTACGCCAGGTAGGGTCTCCAGCTGGCCCGGATCTTGTTGAGGGAGATGAGAGACACAGTTCTGATGATACTGATGAAGARGATGACGGAAACCCCCTGTCCGAGTCTGACCACCATCAGCGCCCCGACGGCTAGACAGGACAGAACCACCACCGTGGCGGTGAACGACAYCAACTGGTCCTCCGCACCGTGCAGGAGAGACTGCGCCGCGGCTTCGCCGAAGTGACACACTGCCAACAGAAACACGGCGGTCCGGATCAGCACCCCGCAGCGGATCAGGTACAAGCCAACCCAAAAGAAGGCACATACGAGAGTGAAGACGGGGGACACCAGGTACCAAACGTTCAACAACAGTTCCACCACACAGGTCGCCACGAAATGAACTAGAGATCCAGACTCGCCGTTATTCTTGCTGTTACTGCTGCAACTCTGCTGCTCCACGTCCCAGTCCACCAATCTGACCAGCAAAGCAAGAATAACCGAGACAGAGCCCACACACACCGCGGACGACAGTCMTAGGGAACTCCATATATCTGRGAGTCTCAGCCACGACTGGCAGCCCGCGTCCTGATACAGAGGYGTGACACATGTTTTCACATAGCCGTTGCGCTCCACCGCCCGCGGGCATTTCTCATGAGCCCTCCTTGATATACCTCTGCCGCTGTCAGCTTCCACTTCCATCGTCATCACACAGGGGGGGACGAAGGAAGCGGCGTGAACTATATATTCGCAGTGTGTAAATGTGAAAGGTTCAGTGCATTTTCATACACCATGTTTGACAGAGAGAGCCATAACGCGCGGCAGTGTGTGGGACTGTGCGCTACTGCTTGCGCGCTTCGAAATTATTGACCCATTTCTCCCCAAAACACACATAAAGTAGGCCACAAAAATACTGAACACGAATGAACGAAAACTCGTACTGGAAAAAGTAACGTTTCACTGTGTAGCCTTCAACAAACCACATAAAACATCCCCATATTTTCTATAGTCCTCCCTGCGCGAGAGCAGCCTCCATCCAGTGAACCAGAAAGAGCAACTCTTGACGATTCGCACATCTAGGCCACTGCCTGCATCTCCTCTCATCTCCCTCTTATCTCGCCCTCCCGCACAACACTCTCCTCTCTCCTTTGTGCCGCTCCGTCTCTTCCTCTCTCTCCGTATTATTTATCCCTCACATTTCTTCTGCTCTTCATAGGCTAGGCTACTACTCTCCTCTTGAAGAAACAGCAGCGGAGTTTGCCGAAGCGTGGCATACTGCTGCCCGGACGTAAACCATGTTTACATAGAGATTTCCTGACGTTTTTTATTTTTTTTAAAGGAGATGAAATAGAGCCCCGGCTTGGTCCGGTGGCTCGAGGGGCGTCACAAAACAAATCAATGATGATGGTGATGGAATGTATTATAATTATGATAATGAATGCAATAGAATTAGGRCTATTTCCACAAACATCAATTATAACATTTTCTGTAGGCTATGCTGGAAATAAATACCATGATGTCATGATAGTCGAAAATGGCTCGTGAYATTCCCAGTGCCGCTGGCAGAATATCTCACGTTTTTTCTATGGAAGGTTGAATAATGCATATTAAAGTCACTTGCATCATGGGCCACGTCATCCAATCCATATCCTGAAAATATGAGCTCAACTTACACCTCTTCTCTCAMAGCGTATTTWATGAAAGCAATTAACTTCAGAGGGTAACTATTCGGCTATCTTTCWCTTTTGATGATCTTATCAAAGTAATTGATTTTAGGGTATAAGCCAAATAAATTTCTTGTCATGAAAGAGGAGTCCAGGCAGGTGCAACTGAAGGACAATTCACATGATGTAAGACTGGATCTGACGGTTTGTGATATGGGAAGAATGGCACCCTATTCCCTATGTAGTGAAAAGTAGTGCTTTACATAGGGAATCTGTGGCATTTGGGACCCAAGTTAGATTTTGTATATAAACTCCTCACCTATTTTGGTAGAATAGAACAGCTTTTGTAAACAGTGTATTCAGAGAGGAAGGTGTTTCAGATTGTGTTTATGTCACAGTATGTCACAGTATGTCACAGGTAGCAGTCACACATCCAACCTCCCTCCCTACCAGCTCTGTGTTGTCACATTGTACCTTGTTAATGCTTGACCTTACATGTACTTTTTATTTAACCCTTATTTTAACAGGTAAATTGACTAAGAATACATTGTCATTTATAGCAACAACCTGGGGAATAGTTACAGGGGAGAGGAAGAGAGATGAATGAGCCAATTGGAAGCTGGGGATGATTAGGTGGCCATGATGGTACGAGGGCCAGTTGGGAATGTATCCAGGGCACCAGGTAACACCCGCTAAGTGCCAGTCATCTGGTCCAAATTCACCAAGACAGTCGTGAAAGGCACAACAAAACCTATTCCCCCTCAGGAGGCGATTTGGTATGGGTCCCCAGTGTCCTAAAAATGTTCTACAGCTGCGCCAACATAGAGCATCCTGACCGTTGCATCACCGCCTGGTATGGCAACTGCTCGGCATCTGACCGTAAGGCACTACAGAGGGTAGCGTGTACGGCCCAGTGCATACTGGTGCAAGCTTCCTGCATCCAGGACCAATATAAATAGGCGGTGTCAGAGGAAAGCCCATAAAATTGTCAGAGACTCCAGTCACCCAAGTCATAGACTGTCATAGAAGCTGGAGCGCCAAGTCAGGACCAAAAGGCTCCTCAACAGCTTCTACCCCCCAAGCCATAAGACTGCTGAAGAATTAAATCAAATGCCACGAACTTATTTACATCGACCCCCCCCATTTGATTGTTACACTGCTGCTACTGCTGTTATTATCTATGCATAGTCACTCTCCCCTACCTACTGTACAAATTACCTCAACTAACCTGTACCTACGCACACTGACTCGTACCGTTACCCCTATATAACCTCGTTATTGTTATGTTATTCTGTTACTTTTAGTATTTTTTACTTTAGTTTATTTGGTAAATATTTTCTTAACTCATCTTGAACTGCACTGTTGGTTAAGGGCTTGTAAGTAAGCATTTCACGGTAAGGTCTACACTTGTATTTGGCACATGTGACAAATAAATTTTGATTTGATTTGATCTTTAGTGACCACTGAGAGTCAGGTCACCGTTTAACGCCCCATTCGTAGACGGCACCCTACATAGGGCAATGTTCCCAATCCTTGCACTGGGGCATTGTAATTTTTTCTAGACCAGAGGAAAGAAGTGCCTCCTACTGGTCCTCCAACACCACTTCCAGCAGCATCTGGTCTCCCATCCAGGGATCTGCCAAGGACCACCCTGCTTAGCTTCAGAGGCAACATTGTACATTGGCACTCAGGTGTTATACAAAAACACTCAAAATACGAACTGCAAAGCCCTGCTCTCCAACTAACCTTAACATGTGTTATTGGACAAAAACAGGAATAGGCCTGGCGATGGATCTCACATGGCAAGGACCCTTTCTCAAGCAAACAGCCTGAGCAGTCCAAGATGAAGAGAGTGTGATGTGTCAAACAGAGACCACCGCTAATATACCCAAGCTAAAATAAACATGTGACTGACTCCAGATCAGAACATACAAGGAGGTGTGCACACACAGACCTCTGTACATTTTGTGATTAACCTGAGTGTTTCGGTCGCCTAGTTTTATGAGTGTTACACCGGAGCCCTACCACAAAGGCTGAAACCATCTGTGTTCTGGACCTGTTAGTTGTTTAGCACCCCCTAGTGGCAGTTTAAGTTCAGCAGTCTAGAATTTACCTGTTTGTGTCATGTGACAGGAATCAGTTTCAGAAGTGAAGCAATGTGTAAGATGTGCAAGTGTGACAGAGTAGTTACAATCCTTCAACATCCTTCTTTTAGCTTTGTATGACGTAATGTCTGTAAGTACATTTGTTAATAACACAAGAAAAATGTTTATCACATAGAATTTTAATGTTTCTGTAAAACCCATGAGAGAGGAACCTCCGCGTGGAGCAACAAGGATTAAAGAGTCAGTGGGAGGTCATCTCGGTGCAGAGCAAGCCATCACGACATCGCCAGTTTAAATCTTCACCCTACGTGCCACACTTACCTCACATCATCATGGCAGAAAGTAGTAAGGAAAATGCTACGCAGCGGGACGAAAACATTAAAGAGAAACATTGGGGCATTTGATGCACAGTCTAAGTTCTCGCTCTTACAAATCAGTCAGTCAGTTCGAGGTRGTCAGCCAGTTCAAGGGCTTGTATAGTCATCGCCCAAGCAACTTATGCGAAGAGAGAGATAGACATTAAGTTTGAGAAGGCACTCCATTGAGAAGGCCCAGCTCCATGGAAGTTAAGCTCATCCCCMTCCTCTTCAGAGTATGGCGGGGAGGAAGAGGAACCGGCCAATCAGGAGGTAACATTAAGTGTACAGAGGTATGTGGAGAAGGAATGAGCGTGAGAGCATGCTCCAAGATATGCCTTGTTAATCTGTTCCCCAAAGGGCGTCGTGAAAAATCCAAAAGGATGTACGCTATACTGGATGAACAAAGCAATCGGTCTCTAGCAAGATCAGAGTTCTTCGACATCTTCAAGGTCAAAGGTAGTTCTTCACCATACACACTCAAGACGTGTGCGGGACTCACAGAGACAGCCGGCAGGAGGGCCCATGGTTATGTTGTGGAGTRAGTCGATGAGAAGATGAGTCTCTGCCTTCCCACACTCATCGAATGTAACCAAGTCCCTAACAACTGCTCAGAAATTCCCACTCCAACTGCAGCTCACCACCACAGTCACCTGAAACGCATCGCAGACGAGATCCCACCTCTGGATCCTGATGCATACATACTTCTCCTCTTAGGCAGAGATGRCTTGAGAGTACATAACGTCAGGAACCAAATAAACGGTCCAGACAARGCTCCATTTGCCCAGAAGCTAGATCTAGGTTGGGTTGTCYTCGGGGACGTGTGTCTCAGAGGTGCCCACAAACCATCCCAGGTGAGCTCGTTCAAGACATCCATCTTGGAAAATGGTCATCCAACCTACCTCAGCCCATGCAATAGTCAGGTTAGGGTGAAAGAGAAGCTCAGATACGGAGCACAGCAGCAGATCCTCGACGAGCCAAACCTGCAAGACAACTCACTGACATTTACCGGAGAGAACCTGGGTCGGTCAATCTTCTGTCGCACCACTAGCGATCACAAACTTGCACCTTCGATCCACCTTCGATATTCCTTCAGATCATGGACAACGAGGTCTGCCAAGACAGCTCCAACAGCTGGGTCGCGCCCTTGCCGTTCCAGACACCCAGACGACGGCTTCTTAACAATAGGGAGTACGCTTACAGTCGTTTCACCTCACTCCGTCGTACTCTTGCAAAGCGGCCTCAGATGAAGGAGCACTTCCTAGAGTTCATGCAGAAAATGCTCATCAACGACCATGCAGAGGTAGCGCCACCACTTCAGGAAGGTCAAGAATGCTGGTCCCTCCCTTCGTTTGGAGTCTATCACCCTAAACAGCCAGACCAGATCCGTGTGGTGTTCGACTCAAGTGCACCAATCGAAGGAGTCTCCCTCAATGATGTACTCTTCACAGGCCCTGATCTCAACAACAGCCTGCTGGGGGTACTCATGAGGTTCAGGAAAGAAGCCGTGACCATCACTGCTGATATCCAGCACATGTTCCACTGCTTCGTGGTGAGAGAGGATCACATAGACTTCCACTTCCTGTGGTATCGCAACAATGACCCCAGCAGTGACATTGTGGACTATAGAATGCGTGTTCATGTCTTCGGCAATAGCCCGTCCCCTGCTGTCGCCATAAACGGCCTAAGGAGGGCTGCCGAGGAAGAAGGATGACTTTGGCCGCGATGTGAGAAGCACTAAAGTCATTCACTACTGAAACAGAGGCCATCAGTGTCCTCAGTCGAGCACAGAAATGCTTGCACTATCCAACCTCAGGCTACACAACATTGTCTCCAACAGTCCTGTGGTGATGGATGCTTTTCCCCCTGACGACCAGGCCAAGGACATTAAGGATCTAAACCTCTTCACTGATGATCTCCCCCTACAGCGCAGTCTAGGAGTGTCTTGGAACATTACGGCAGACACATTCACATTCCAAGCCGTAGACGGCAAGAAGCCATTCACACGCAGGGGAGTGCTCTCTATGGTCAATAGCCTATATGATCCACTTGGCTTCCTAGCCCCTGTCACCATACAAGGCAGGCTACTCCTCAGAGAGCTCTCTACGGGAGCGGAAGATTGGGATTCACCCCCTCCCGCAGACATGGAAGAGAAGTGGAACAAAGGGAGAGATTCACTTGAAGACTAATAGGTGCTCCAAATACCTCGCACCTACACGTTTTCCTCTACCTCTAATGCTCAGCTCAAGGAACTTTGTGTCTTCGCAGATGCATCGGTGAAAGCTATTGCAGCTGTAGCTTACCTGAAGGTCACCACTCAAAATGGAAAAAGTGAAGTCGGCTTTGTTTTTGGAAAGGCCAAGCTGGCTCCCCAGCCAGAACTCACTATCCCCAGACTGGAACTATGCACAGCCGTGCTGGCAATCGAGATTGCAGAGTTGATAGTTGAGGAGATGGATCTGAAGTTTGACAGCATCACATACTATTCGGACAGCAAGGTGGTGCTTGGGCACATCCAGAACCGAACAAGGCGGTTCGACGTCTACATGAGCAACAGAGTTCAGCGTATCAGGCAATCCACGTCCCCAGACCAATGGAGGTACGTGCCCACAGATCTCAACCCAGCTGACCATTGGTCTAGATCCGTAACAGTAGCCCTCCTCAGCAACATGACATGACTGTCTGGATCATCCTTTCTTCAGAATCCAGCCCTGCACTCCTCCAAATCTCTAGAGTTGTTTGACCTTATCAACTCTGCTTGCAACTCTGAGATGTGGCCACAAGTGACTACTGATGTCACTCAAGTCTCCAAAAACCTGCTGAGCTCCAAACACTTTGAGCATTTTTCCAAGTGGAACAGTCTCATAAGGACAGTAGCACGCTTAATCCAGATAGCTCGGACCTTCTCTCAGCCTGCACAAGAGAGCAGCTGCCATGGATGGCACATCTGTCTGAAGAACCCCACTGAAGAAGAGCTGGAAAGAGCCGAAGTCCTTCTGATAAAGAGTGTCCAAGATTAGTGTTATGCAGAGGAATTTAGGTGCATAGCAGCAGAGCGCAGTATTCCTACCGACGGCAGTCTACGAAGTCTGCATCCTATCGTTGACAGTGACGGACAGCTCAGAGTTGGAGGCCGAATCGAACAATCTAAATTAGGAACAAATGATGTCAACCCCATCATCATTCCAGGTTGTCACCACCAACCTTGCTTGTGCGTCACCACCATGAGGCTGTGAATCATCAAGGGAGACATTTCACAGAAGGTGCCATCCGAGCAGATGGACTCTGGTTGGTTGGAGCTAAGAGATGTATCAGTGGTGCACTCTTCAAATGTATCACGTGCAAGAAGCTCCGCGGGAAGACAGAACACCAACAGATGGCAGAACTGCCAGCTGACTGGCTACAGGTAGCACCAACTTTCACCTACGTAGGCGCGGACGTTTTTGCGGCCGCACCAGAGGAGGATGCGCCAATAGCAAATGGTGGGCAGTGATGTTCTCGTGCATGTACACATAGAAGTAATTGAATCACTAAGTGCTTCCAGCTTCATAAAACACCCTGAGAAGATTATTCTCAGAGGCATAGCAAAGCAGATACGTTCAGAATGTGGTAAACTTTGTTGGGGCTTGCCGAGACCTGAGGATGGAAAGATCAAGCTCCAGTTCAGAGAGCGCTTGTATGCAGTCTGTAAATAGGATAAAATTGTTAAATTACGAGCCTAGTTGATTTAGCCACAGAAAAAGCGAGCAACCTTTCCGCTAGCCATGATTTGCTGAGATAATGAGTGGGCTGGACATGCCGAGAGATGAGTTTGGATTGGTCTACCATATAGCACGCATCAGTCTATTGGAGCTAGTCAGTATGTTTAGGTAATCATGTCGAACGCTGCTTTTTTTTAACGTATCGCATAGTAAAACTGCATAAACCTAGTGTCAAGTTAAAGTGTACTGTTAGCTAGCTAACGGTAGCTGGCTGGCTCGCTAGCTAACGTTATGCGTATCCTCTCCACTTTCTGGAGGACCGAGTTTTGAAATCAGTGGAATTTGAGTATGATAACTAAGGAGATGGAAAAAAAACCAGTCTGGATTACATTGTGAAACTAAGGACAACCGTGCATGGCATCAGACAGGAGACGCGTCGATGTATAACAGTAAGATTTTCAGATATTACACGTTTCTAATTTTGACAGAAAGTGGTTTCATTTCAAGTGTACTGTCACCTAGCCAAAGTTAGCTGGCTGGGTCGCTAGCTAACGTTATGTGTATGATCTTATTCTTCGTATCTCAGACACATTTGCTTGACTACTTATAGCCATAGAACCTGGTAGGTTAGCTACCTGCAGATTCATGCAGGGTAGTAATATTCAGACAGACCTCTGTACATTTTGTGATTAACCTGAGTGTTTCGGTCGCCTAGTTTTATGAGTGTTACACCGGAGCCCTACCACAAAGGCTGAAACCATCTGTGTTCTGGACCTGTTAGTTGTTTAGCACCCCCTAGTGGCAGTTTAAGTTCAGCAGTCTAGAACTGACCTGTTTGTGTCATGTGACAGGAATCCGTTTCAGAAGTGAAGCAATGTGTAAGATGTGCAAGTGTGACTACAAATGTGCATGTGTCTGCTCAAACGGTCAGAAATAGACTCCATGAGGGTGGTATGAGGYCCCGACGTCCACAGGTGGGGGTTGTGCTTACAGCACAACACCGTGCAGGATGTTTGGCATTTGCCAGAGAACACCAAGATTGGCAAATTCGCCACCGGCGCCCTGTGCTCTTCACAGATGAAAGCAGGTTCACACTGAGCACATGTGACAGACGTGACAGAGTCTGGAGACGCCGTGGAGAACGTTCTGCTGCCTGCAACATCCTCCAGCATGACCGGTTTGGCGGTGGGTCAATCATGGTGTGGGGTGGCATTTCTTTGGGGGGCCGCACAGCCCTCCATGTGCTCGCCAGAGGTAGCCTGACTGCCATTAGGTACCGAGATGAGATCCTCAGACCCCTTGTGAGACCATATGCTGACACATGCACATTTGTGGCCTGCTGGAGGTCATTTTGCAGGGCTCTGGCAGTGCTCCTCCTTGCACAAAGGCGGAGGTAGCGGTCCTGCTGCTGGGTTGTTGCCCTCCTACGGCCTTCTCCACGTCTCCTGATGTACTGGCCTGACTCCTGGTAGCGCCTCCATGCTCTGGACACTACGCTGACAGACACAGCAAACCTTTTTGCCACAGCTCGCATTGATGTGCCATCCTGGATGAACTGCACTACCTGAGCCACTTGTGTGGGTTGTAGACTCCGTCTCATGCTACCACTAGAGTGAYAGCACCGCCAGCATTCAAAAGTGACCAAAACATCAGCCAGGAAGCATAGGAARMYYYAYMTGMRRYRSYRCWSCASKWSCASYAWRKKRRCRTTWTTGGGGGTGTCTTGCTAATTGCCTATAATTTCCACCTTTTGTCTATTCCATTTGCACAACAGCATGTGAAATTTATTGTCAATCAGTGTTGCTTCCTAAGTGGACAGTTTGATTTCACAGAAGTGTGATTGACTTGGAGTTACATTGTGTTGTTTAAGTGTTCCCTTTATTTTTTTGAGCAGTGTATATATATATGTATATAATTATACCTTTCTCCTGTTGCTGTAAAAAAAGACTACTGGGGGAGGAGAGGAGGATGGAGGGGGCATTGATGGAGCTGTGTCAGGAAAACAAAGGAGAGGAGACGATCAGAGGGGAAGAAAAGAACAGGGAGGAGAGAAAAAGAAAAGAAAGGAGAAGAGAATAAGAAATTAGAAGAGAGTGGTGGAGAGACATGAAAAGGCAGGGGAGGAGAGATTAGAGGAAAYGAGAGAAGAGGACAAGGGAGGAGAGGAYGGACTGTACAKCTGTACTACTAAACCGTATGAGCCATGTATTATGATGCACATAGTAGCCCACTTTTGAACCTAATTAACCCCTACTAATCAGCCAGAGCTCAAGGTTCAAACTCCTCTCCAACTGGATCAACAAATCAAACATCCCATTTCTGGGAACAGTGRAGCATTTGGAGGGGATACAGATTCCTCCATCCATGCAGCAAAAAGCTACTAAAAACATCCCGTATTTTTCTAAACACAGCRGGTGAATTTTTAACCTTCCCAAACGACAGTGATTCATAACCATAAGAGGGTTTAATTAAGGGTCAATAATGAGTTCATATCACGGTTGAGTTAGACTGTGGTTCCTGACAGCGAGGCTGACCTGTGTTTGAACCCTGGGAGCAGTCAGGCAGAGAGGCTGCTGAACTGAGGCCTGAGGCTAAGTACCTATATCTCCGTGTGGGCTTTGTTGTGTAGTTAGGAGCCTCGATGCCACTTCTTTATCCATGTGTTGGCTTTAGTCACTTGGCTCTCGAGTGGTYCAGAGGTCTAAGGCACTACATCTCAGGGCAAGAGGCYTCACTACAGTCTCTGGTTRGAATCCAGGTTATATCACATCCGGCCGTGATTGGGAGTTCCATAGGACGGCACACAARTGGCACAGCGTCGTCCGGGTTTYGRCGTCATTGTAAGTTAGAATTGGTTCTTAACTGACTTGCCTAGTTAAATACAGGTTAAATKAAAATAKAAAAARATTCAGGAAACCAGGCTAGTTTTGTAGAGACTGGATCGCTGAACTGGAGGTCACACGGGGTCATTTAACACATTAMGAGGTGAGGAAGGCCTGGTTACTCTGGCTCCAGTCAACKCTCGCTCTGTGTAGCCMASAGTCTATGAATGTGAACATTTTAGTTCATCTGATGACTCATCAACCAGACAAAAGATCCACTTTCAGAAAGCACTAATGTTTCACAATGGAGTTCAAGCACTCAATCAACCCCATGGGCAGATCAGTATGTTGATGGCAGATATCCAGGTGGATGATTCCCAGGTATACATTACCAGGGTCCCTTTGATGTCCATGGGTCTCCTCTCCTCCCCCCTCCCCCTCATTACAGTTGACACACACACACACACACACACTGTGAGTGTTCACAC
Source organism: Salvelinus sp. IW2-2015 (assembly GCF_002910315.2). NCBI lineage: Eukaryota > Metazoa > Chordata > Actinopteri > Salmoniformes > Salmonidae > Salvelinus > Salvelinus sp. IW2-2015. The sequence goes on along the minus strand of NC_036840.1, from coordinate 8,918,760 downwards.
ATATTGCCTGCTCCAGAGTTACTGGTGTCGTGAGCTGTGAGCTTGCTGAATGAGCAGCAGCAGCATCAGCCCCTGTGTGTCTTATAGAACTGAGACACTGCCCCCAGCCTCAGCTTGCTACTGCAAAGAAAGTAGAGGACATTTTGAATCTCTATACTCCCAATGAATCAACACAGCTGTGTCAGTTCCTAAGAAACTGTCGTAATTAATATGAAATGTTCTTAATATGGACAATAATGTTTTGGTTACACTTACGCAACATTAATTCCACTTATACCTGTGTAGAAACATTGTAATTACACTAGTAAAAATATTGTATTAACATGCTGTTACATATTACTAGTGATCTATACATTTGTAGTTTCTAAATGGACAAATGGAGATTTTTTTGTTTTAGGCTAAACCCACTAGAATGCCTGGGAGGGACTAGTCTGCAGCACCTGTAGTGGAGGGCCGCCTGTTTGCTTCGCGGTCACAAGTCACTTATTCTATTACAAGATTTACACTTTCACRGTATGTACATGGAATACTTSTGCTTCTCAGGTCAATTCAGAATGCACTGCTATTTCCATAACCTTTTCAATAATAATAATAATACCACATAAAACTATTTGTCATGTTCTGACACTCTGGCCAGTGCGACGTCATAGGYCGGGTGTTTGCTCAATGGCTGCCAGGACAAACAGCCAGCATCCCCCTCCTCTTTAGGAGAGGGCACACAACACTGGGGTAYTGTGTTTGTCTGTGTGTTGGCGCATGTCTGTGTGTGTGTGCGTGCGTGCGTTTCTGTGTGAGGAGGGGCCTCCAGGGGCCCAGAAAGAGATGACTTCATTCTCAGCTCAGTTCCTGCCGGGGGCGATTAGATGTTTTCCTAAACTCGAGGAATGTCGTTAGAAGGTGCTGCTCTGATGCTCTCGCTCAGTGGTCCAAGGGGCCACTCTTAAAGGTGCTTCAGAAACTTCCAAGAACCCCTTTACTCTCTGAGCCATGTCACCCACAAACAGCCTCTGTGTACTTTTCTGTAATGTAGATTTTCCAACCTGATTTCCTCAAATCAGCAGTTGAGCGATGTTGCTGGATTTTGTTGTGTTAAACGTTAGCCTGGTAAATGGAACAAATGTATTGTGTGACATTTTCAGMAGGYTTGTTCTTATTACTAAGGTGGAAGGGGAGATTGTTATTGTGCATTCATTATTATGAGTATATATGGAGTACTTATATCGTGATCTACCTTTATGCTACAGTATCCCTACAATTATCCCTGAAGTATTGTTAAAAATGGAGAAGATAAACATGAATGGGTTATGATGATAGCGGGTGATAACAGATTCCATCTGAGGGTTTCACATGCTGCAGTCTGTTGAGGAGAACATGATCCAGMAACAGCATGGTTACAGCATGGTTATTATATTACTGTAATCAATGACTCATACTAATGGACAGAGCAATTATAGAGGGCAGACATACCAGCTGGAGGCTCATCTGCCTCAATTCACAAACGTAGTGTACGTGTGTGTGTGTGTATAGCCTCAACATCTTACTGCTATAGCTTTAGCTGAAAAATGTAACAGAGGGCTTCAACAAACACTTTTTACCATTTACATACCACCAACCTTTTGCTTGACCTCTTGTGGTTTTATCACACATGCAAACATATCCCTAGAAAACTAAAACAAGGCACCGTCTATCCAGCCTAGGTCTGTGGATAGATGACACGATATTGCATTTGCGTAAAGGCCACTCAAACTACTGGAGGAAGTGGACCCTCTGTGTTTATTTTCGAGATGCTAAGAATTCAGGGTTTTTACTGCTAGAGGAAGTTGCTCCTAACCAGAGATCTAGGATGTCTGTCTTTCGCTACATTATGATTTCGTATTTTATATATACTGATGTATTTTTCATCACTTTGCTGACAGGCAGAGATGATTAAACCTCGACAAAGAGTCCCTGGTTCCTCAGCCTGAAGATGAATGGAGGGAACTGATTTTAACATCAAAGCGTTAAAGATGCTTTCTCACTTTTTTTATGAGAGACAATTTTGGTAACATGATTTGTGGTGCATATTTTTTACAACGGTTTAGAAATTGCATTCCAAGGAAATATCCTCTGCAATTAACTTCTCACACTCCTGTTTAGGGTTTTAAAAATTATGTTACTTCTCACCCGCAATTATTCCCGGGGTCCATGGTACTCGGCCAGAGGATGTCAGGAGGGATAGGGTTCAGAAAAATGCTAAAACTTCTAACCAGGATGTTTCTGTTGAAACACCCGGGTAAAAGAGCATCAATTTAATACGTACAAAGGGAATCTGTTAGCAGAAAAGTATTTTGTTAACAAAGCAGTTTAAACACAAAGTTGAAGCTTTGCTGTTTGCATAATTTTTTTTGATCGTTGCAGTTTTACAGCTAACTTCCCTCATTTCCACACATTTGGCAATGATTGTGTCTTATGCCTTGTTAATACTGAATCTGAGTTAGAGTGACAAAAATAAATGGGGGCCCCAGGAAGTCAGGGCAGCTGGGCACATGCCATGGCGTGCCCGGTGGTAATTTGGCTGTGATTAGTACAAGTTTAGATACTAGCTAGACTAATTTACCATCTAAAAAGTTTAACTGAATGGTTAACTGAGTGATGGTGAATGAGTGGGCATACGTATAACAAGAGAAACTGCTGATGCACACCACCCGTTTAGAGATTGCACCTTGATGCTATTTTACTATTCTAACTCAACACTTAAGTCGAGACCCTAACTTGAGTTCCAGAAATCTCTCTTAAATGTATTTGTTTAATTCAATAAATTACGGTGTCCCTTATCTATACTGAACAAAATATGAACACAACATGTAAAGTGTTGGTCCCATGTTTTATGAGCTGAAATAAAAGATCCCAGAAATCTTCCATACCGCAACAACAAGAGTATTTCTCGTCAAATGTTGCGCACATATTTGTTTCCTCTCTGTTAGTGACATTTCTCCTTTGCCAAGATAATCAATACACCTGACAGGTGTGACATATCAAGAAGCTGATTAAACAGCATGATCATTACACAGCTGCACCTTGTGCTAGAGACAATAAAAGGGCACTTTAAAAATGTGCAGTTTTGTCCACACAACACAACATGCCACAGATAGTCTCAAGTTTTGAGGGATCGTGCAATTGGCATGCTGACTGCAGATTGTCCACCAGAGCTTTGCGCAGATAATTGAATGTTAATTTCTCTACCATAAGCTGCCTCCAACATCGTTTTGCAGAACATTGGCACAGCGTCCAACTGGCCTCACAACCACAGACGAGTGGTTAACCACGCCAGCCCAGGACCTCCACATCTCGGCTTCACCTGTGGCTATTGGTCTGAGACCAGCGACCCGGCCAGCTGATGAAACTGAAGGAGGTTTTCTGTACGTATATATAAATATAGCCCTTTTGTCGGGGAAGTTCTTCTTCTTATTGTGCTGCGCCAGCTCCCCAGTGGGTGGGCCTGGCTCCCAAGTGGGTGGGCCCTATGCCCTCCCAGGCCTACGTGGCATGCCTGAGCCCCTGCCAGTCATGTGAAATCCATTGATTGGAGTCTAATGAATTGTTTTCAACTGACTGATTTCCTTCTATGAACTGTAAACACAGTTAAAAATCATTGAAAATTTTGGGGGCGGTGGCGGATTTTTTTGGGGGCCGCATGTTGCGTTGATACTTTTTGTTCAGTATAGCTATGACCCTGACAGCTTTGTCCTGTGTTTCAATCCAACAAATCCAAAAAATAAGAACAAACTATTCACAAAAAAATGATGTAAACCTAGCACAGAGCAATTTCAACATTGCTATAGATTTTAAATCTATACACTTTAAAGATTACCACCAGTAATTCCTGCTTCAAGGCTTACTSTTTTCCCCAGGAGAGGGTAGAGATTTACATTTAAACTGGATTAGTGTTTTATTATCTTCCTTACTGCTCTGCTCTTCTCCTCTGCTAATTGTTTCCTTATGATAGAGGGCTTTGTTTATGCGTTGGTGGAGCAGGAAATTCTCAATTTCCCATTTTCTCTCCTGTACTGCAGTGTAAATTACACAGACAGGCCCGTTCACACCAACAGTATGGTTAACATTGCAATGTGCAAGACTGTCCTCCATGGATTTCTGAAATACCTGTATCTCTTGATCCATGATGTATATCTCTGTGTGCGTACTAGGGGCTTGTTAGAAAGGGAATGGAGTTATTTTAGAATACTTTAGACTATTGAGATATTACCCACGCTCATAATGATTTTGACCTCCGACCTCTAAAGTATTACAGCTGGTAACAGGTCATTTCCTGCCCCACGTCCTCCATGTACCGGCTCAGTTGCATTCTAGACTTCTGCTCCTTTCCTTAGAGAGATGGATTACATTGTCAAAACTCCCTAGTCCCTKGACGCTGATCTATGGTCAGTTTAGTAGCTCCTACCCTAATGGATAAATTAGGCTTTGGGTAGGCCAAGCTCATCCTAGATCTGTGTATGCATATCAGCAACCCCGACTTCCCATAGTGAGATAGGAGACTTCCAACCCACTCAGTCAGTGACGTCCATCTCCTCTCTCAGCCCAGACGTTTCAATCACTCTGATCTAATCTGCACAGCTGCAGGGAATCCAAGGAAAACCTATTATTCTCACTAGCTGGTCTAAATAGAAAAGAAAACAGCATTTCCTCCAGGCGGCCCAGTGCGTTGCAGTGCGGACCTCTCTTGCGTCAACAGGAGATAAGCCAGGGCTGCTAATCCTTTAGGAATCCAGGGATAAAAGGCTGGTTATCAGCAGCTGATTGGGGCTGCTCGCCCCACCCTCCCTCCCTGTCTGTGTCCCTGCTCAGAGACCACTACGTATAGGTCAGGTGAGAGAGAGTCTGGAGTCTGGGAACATGACGGTGTGTGTGTGTGTGTGTCTATATGTTTGCAGATACAAACATCCTTGTCCATGTTTCTTTGTGACACACACACCCACATGAACTTATCAGAGAGGTGAGAGAGAGCGAGAACAAGGTGGATCCTAGTGGACCCCATCCAATCACTGATCTTCCATCTCCTCCACATCAATTTTCTGGTCACCCTCTCTATTTATAGAGCAGATTTTCACCTGACCCTCATCACGACTATAATGATCACTGAAGTCGCCAGGGATGGGTTCCTACCGCCTGCAAACACGCAGAGGAAAGAAGCAGAAGGCCATCCAAGACCTCTATACCAGGCGGTGTCAGAGGAAGACCCTAAAATTGTTCAAAGACTCCAGCCACCCAAGTCATAGACTGTTCTCTCTGCTACCGGACGGTAAGCTGRACCAATGCACCAAGTCTGMAACCAACAGGACCCTGAACAGCTTATATCCCCAAGCCACAAGACTGCTAAATAGTTAACCAAATAGCTACCTGGGCTATTTGCATTGACCCTTTTTAACTCATCACATACGCTGTGGCTACTGTTTACTATTGTTCACTTTATTCCTAGTTATATGTACATATCTACTTCAATTACCTCATACCCCTGCACATCGACTCGGTACTGGTACCTCTTGTATATAGCCACGTTATCGTTACTCATTGTMTATCTATTAATACTTTTATTATTATGTMTTTTACTTTCTATTATTTCTCTACTTTCTTTCTCTCTGCATTGTTGGGAATTTTGCTGTTAGTCCACACCTGTTGTTGTCGAAGCATGTAGTTAATAAACTTTTATTTGATATGTCACTTAGGTTTGCCATTTAAACTGGGTAAATATTGAAGAGTTGTGRTTGTTGTTTTTGTGAATTTMAAAAATCATGGCCTTAGCTGCTCTTYTATCCTTTACCAAATGCCAGTGAAATTGTGACTCAATGAAWGAATATGACATATTGTCAGTGGAAAAAATAACTATGCACAAAGCCAAGACGTCTGATTTTGATTATGGAGGACATTGGACAATAATGCCAGCAGTTGCACACCTGTGAGCTGTGGCAGATTTAGGTATAGGTATTTAGATATGGGCAGCCTATACCTAAAGGGGGGGTTCGCCCAGGGAGCCATACAAGCTAGAACCGCCACTGCCTGTGAGTGAGTCTGCGCTGAGGTAACCTGAAACTGAGAGTCAACTGCATGTTTTCAATTATTTCATATGATGAACTGGAACATTTCAGATCTGGAGAGAACATACTTGTTATTGAAGCTCAACGTTAGAGAAGCCTGAGCTAGAAAACGGTCTATTCAAATCGCCGGTGTGTGTTCATAACCCCAAATGATCTGATTTTCATCACTCTGTGTTTCCAGCCAGAGGCTATTGCCAAGGGAGTGACGACCCAATCAGTTTTCCCATCAACCCATGAAATAAAGTCCCTAATAAGGGCAGGAGCCATCCATGCAGCAGGCATGCCGACGGATGAATAAAACACACACACACACACACACACACACACGTGTGCACATGCATAACACACTCATGCACATGCACAAACAAACACACACAACCTCAATATCCATCCATGCCATTCATCAATATGTAAATCAAAACATTTTCATAACTGGCCAAAACAAAAACCTTTGAACATGGTTAGATTAGGGCCAACTGGTGGTATTAGAGTTGTGGATTAGGAGATAGGGGAGGTAGTAGGAAATAAGTGTAGATCCCGGCTTAAAAACTGATCAGCATTTTCACATACATGCTCATGTGCACACACTAAACCAGACTGTACTTGAGAAGGGGGAGGGTGATATTAAGACTCATCAGCATTGTGTGTTTGACTAAAAGCCCTTATAGTCATCCTGCCATAGAGCRGCAGCATCATTCAACTCTCTGGTTGCTTTGAACATTATGCTAATTGCAATACCTGATTGGTATTCAGTATCATCTGTTGTTTATCCCACAACAACAAGAATAGATGACATGCTCTACAGTCAGGAGAACTTACCTTGCCACAAAGAAAATATGTGGCCTGCACTTTTATTCAATAGATTTATTAAATGTATTCACCTATATTCTTCTTCGACATTTCCCACTGGGCACACACTGGTTTAATCGATGTTGTTTCCARGTCATTTCAATGAAATGATATTGAACTAACGTGGAATAGACGTTGAATTAACATCTACGCCTAGTGGGATGGCTCTTCTGAAAAGGAGATTCCTATTTCAATGGGACTCACCTGGTTAAATAAACGATGGATATAAAGTATAAAATGTCAATTTATGTGTACTCGTTCTTATCAAAAAGCATTACTCTAGAGCATGCGACATTATAGAAAAGGATGTAGGCAATCACAGGAACATAACTATTGGGGATATATATATTATATATATATATTATATATATTATATATAATATACTATATATATATCTACAGTGGGGAGAAACAAGTATTGATACACTGCCGATTTTGCAGGTTTATCCTACTTACAAAGCATGTAGAGGTCTGTAATTTTTATCATAGGTACAGTTCAACTTGAGAGACGGAATCTAAAACACAAAATCCAGAAAATCACATTGTATGATTTTTAAGTAATTAGTTTGCATTTTATTGCATGACATAAGTATTTGATACATCAGAAAAGCAGAACTTAATATTGACAGAAACCTTTGTTTGCAATTACAGATGATCATACGGTTTCCTGTAGTTCTTGACCAGGTTTCACACACTGCCAGCAGGGATTTTTGGCCCACTCCTCCATACAGGACCTTCTCCAGATCCTTCAGGTTTCGGGGCTGTCGCTGGGCAATACGGACTTTCAGCTCCCTCCACCAAGATTTTCTATTGGGTTCAGGGTCTGGAACTGGCTAGGCCACTCAGGACCTTTGAGATGCTTTCTTACAGGAGCCACTCCTAGTTGCCCTGGCTGTGTGTTTTGGGTCGTTGTCATGCTGGAAGACCCAGCCACGACCCATCTTCAATGCTCTTACTGAGGAAGGAGGTTGTTGGCCAAGATCTCGCGATACATGGCCCCATCCATCCTCCCTCAATACGGTGCAGTCGTCCTGTCCCCTTTGCAGAAAACATCCCCAAAGAATGATGTTTCCACCTCCATGCATCACGGTTGGGATGGTGTTCTTGGGGTGTACTCATCCTTCTTCTTCCTCCAAACACGGCGAGTGGAGTTTAGACCAAAAAGCTCTAGTTTTGTCTCATCAGACCACATGACCTTCTCCCATTCCTCCTCTGGATCATCCAGATGGTCATTGCGCAAACTTCAGACGGGCCTGGACATTGCGCTGGCTGGAGCAGCGCGACCTTGCGTTCGGCTGCAGATTTTAATCCATGTCGGCGCTAGTGTGTTAATAATGGTTTTCTTTGAGACTGTTTGTCCCCAGCTCTCTTCAGGTCATTGACCAGTCCTGCCCGTGTAGTTCTGGGCTGATCCCTCACCTTCCTCATGATCATTGATGCCCACAAGGTGAGGTCTTTGCATGAGCCCCAGACCGAGGGTGATTGACCGTCATCTTGAACTTCTTCCATTTTCTAATAATTTCGCCAACAGTTTGTTGCCTTCTCACCAAGCTGCTCTGCCTATTGTCCTGTAGCCCATCCCAGCCTTGTGCAGGTCTACAATTATATCCCTGATGTCCTTACACAGCCTCTCAGGTCTTGGCCATTGTAGAGAGGTTGGAGTCGTTTTGATTGAGTGTGGACAGGTGTCTTTTATACAGGTAACGAGTTTCAAACAGGTGCAGATTAATACAGGTAATGTGATGGAGAACAGGAGGGCTTCTTAAAGAAAAACTAACAGGTCTGTGAGAGCCGGAATTCTCTACTGGTTGTAGGTGAATCAAAATACTTCTGTCATGCATAAAAATGCAAATAATTACTTAAAAAACATCATACAATGTGATTTTCTGGATTTTTGTTTTAGGTCCATCTCTCACAGTTGAAGTTGTACCTATGATAAAAATACAACCCCTCTACATGCCTTTGTTAAGTAGGAAAACCTGCAAAATCGGCAGTGTATCAAATCTTAGTTCTCCCCACTATATATACACATATACACATAAATATACATACATATACATATATATATACATATAATATACCATATATATATACATACAGTGGGCAAAAAAGTATTTAGTCAGCCACCAATTGTGCAAGTTCTCCCACTTAAAAAGATGAGAGAGGCCGTAATTTCATCATAGGTACACTTCAACTATGACAGCAAAAATGAGAAAAAAAAAAATCAAGAAAAATCACATTGTAGGATTTTTTTATGAATTTATTTGCAAATTATGTGGAAAATAAGTATTTGGTCACCTACAAACAAAGCAAGATTTCTGGCTCTCACAGACCTGTAACTTCTTCTTTAAAGTACACAGAACGGTGAGCAAAAATCCCAAGAACCCACACGGGGGGACCTAGTGAATGACCTGCAGAGAGCTGGGACCAAAGTAACACAAGCCTACATCATCAGTAACACACTACGCCGCCAGGACTCAATCTGCAGTGCCAGACGTGTCCCCTGCTTAAGCCAGTACCATGTCCAGGCCGTCTGAAGTTTTGCTAGAGAGCATTTGGATGATCCACGAAGAAGATTGGGAGAATGTCATATGGTCAGATTAAACTAAATATAGAACTTCTTGGTAAAAACTCAACTCGTCGTGTTTTGGAGGACAAAGAATGCTGAGTTGCATCCAAAGAACACCATACCCTACTGTGAAGCAGGGGGTGGAAACATCATGCTTTGGGGCTGTTTTTTCTGCAAAGGGACCAGGACGACTGATCCGTGTAAAGGAAAGAATGAATGGGGCCATGTATCGTGAGATTTGGTGAAACTCCTCTTCCATCAGCAAGGGCATTGAAGATGAAACGTGGCTGGGTCTTTCAGCATGACAATGATCCCAAACACACCGCCCGGGCAACGAAGGAGTGGCTTCGTAAGAAGCATTTCAGGTCCTGGAGTGGCCTAGCCAGTCTCAGATCTCAACCCCATAAGAAAATCTTTGGGAGGAGTTGAAAGTCCGTGTTGCCCAGCAACAGCCCCAAAACATCACTGCTCTAGGGGAGACTGCAGGGGAATGGGCCAAAATACACGCAACAGTGTGTGAAAACCTTGTGAAGACTTACAGAAAACGTTTGACCTCCATCATTGCCAACAAAGGGTATATAACAAAGTATTGAGATAAACTTTTGTTATTGACAAAAATACTTATTTCCACTCAATTTGCAAATAAATTCATAAAAATCCTACAAATGTGATTTTCTGGATTTTTTTTCTCATTTTGTCTTCTGTCCATAATTGAAGTGTACCTATGATGAAAATTACAGGCCTCTCTCATCTTTTTAAGTGGAGAACTGTGCAACAATTGTGGCTGTACTACAATATACTTTTTGCCCCATGTACACATATATATATAATCATACATATATATCTACATACATACATATATAATTAATATATACACACACACACAGTAGCAGTCAAAAGTTTGACAACCTACTTATTCCAGGGTTTTTCTTTTATTTTTACTATTTCTACATTGTAGAATAATAGTGAAGACACAAAACTATGAATAACACATATGCGAATCATGTAGTAACCACAAAAAGTGTTAAACAAATCAAAACTATATTTTAAATATGGAGATTCTTCAAAGATACCACTCTTTGCCTTGATGACCGCTTCTGCACACTCTGGCATTCTCTCAACCAGCTTCATGAGGTAGTCACCTGTAATGCATTCCAATTAACAGGTGTACCTTGTTAAACTTAATTTGTGGAATTTCTTTCCTTTTCTTAATGCTGTTTGAGCCAATCAGTTGTGTTGTGACAAGGTAGGGGTGGTATACAGAAGATGGTCTTTTACCAAATTAAGGCAAATAAGGCCAAATAAGTCCATATTATGACAAGAACCAGCTCAAATAAGCAAAGAGAAACGACAGTCCTCTTACTTTAAGACATTAAGGTCAGTCAATATGTGAACATTTCAAGAACTTTGAAAGTTTCTTCAAGTGCAGTAGCAAAAACCATCAAGCGGCTATGATGAAACTGGCTTCTCATTGAGGACTACCACAGGAAAGGAGACCCAGAGTTACTCTCTGCTGCAGTGGATAAGTTCATTACAAGTTAATCAGCCTCAGAAATTGCAGCCCAAATAAATCGTTCACTAAGAGTTCCAAGTAACATCTCAACATCAACTGTTCAGAGGAACTGCGTGAATCAGGCCTTCATGGTCGAATTGTTGCAAAGACCTAACCCACACTAAAGGAACCACATAAGAAGAGACTTTCTTGGGCCAAGAAAACGACGAGCAATGGGCATAGACGGGTGGAAATCTGTCTCTTTGGTCTGATGAGTCAAAATGTGAGGATTTTTGGTTCCAACCGTCGGTGTCTTTGTGACGACGCAGGTAGGTGAACGGATGATCTCCCACATGTGTGCGTTCCCACCTTGAAGCATGGAGGAGGTGGTGTCGATGGTGCTTTGCTGGTGACACTGTCTGTGATTCATTAAGAAATTCCAAGCACACTTAATCATCATGTCTAACCACCTAGCATGTCCTGCGCATGATTCTCCATCCCATCTGGTTTGCGCTTAGTGGACTATACATTTGTTTTTCCACAGGGGGGAAAAAACCAATTTTTTGACCCAACACACTTCCAGGCTGTGTAAGGGCTACTTGACCAAGAAGCGAGACTTGATGAGCTCCTGCCCATCTCAGACGACCCTACTTTGAAGAATCTCAAATATAAAATATATTTTGATTTGTTTAACACTTTTTTGGTTACTACATGATTCCATATGTGTTATTTCATAGTTGTGATGTCTTCACTACTATTCTACAATGTAGAAAATAGCAAAAATAAAGAAAAACCCTTGAATGAGTAGGTGTTCAAACTTTTGACTGGTACTGTATTTATATATATAAAATCTGTTTTACGCCCAAAAGGCTAAATGCTAAGGTTACTGACACAGAATGAGTGTTGTTGTGTTTGAAAACCTTATCCCAGAATGCTTTGGGAGAGATAAAGCAGAGGTCAAAGGACATGTAAGGATATTTATCTATTGTTATGTTCTTATTCTTTAGCTAAGAGGATTTATGAAGATTATCACTCTCTCTAACGGCAGTTTAGGAACCACTGCATGTTGACTATCAACATCATGAGTTCAGAGGGCACTAGATAGATTTTGTATTACTCTCAAAGTTGCCACTTCTGTGGAGGGATTACGTCAAGTCCAGGTCCAAGTTACATAACAAAACAGCATATGACAAAAGGGCAGCACAGCAAAATATCCTCARATCGGATGTATGGGACTTTCATCCGTGCAATATCAAATAGAACATGATAAGGAATAGCAATATTTGATTGAATGAAGAAGAGATTGTCGTGTCAATGCTCAGTATGCCATTTCATCCGTTAGGAAAGTTTAATCTTGTGGTTTTTTAAAAACTTTGTGAATACTAGCGTGAATACCTGAGCAAACATAACCTCCTAGTGTGGGAAACACAGGAAACAGCCAAGATAGATGTACTGTATGTTGTCAAAATAAGAAGCAAATTGTAGTTACAAAYGAGTTTCAGTCCAGGACGATTGTCTCAATGTGCCTTGAGAAAGTTTGGAAGATCACAAGCTTTCATCTGGTCCCATTTCTGTTCAACAGAGGACATGTTCAACATTTCCGTTCCTTTTCCATCAACAGCCAGCCCAGTGCGGCATTCCCAGTTTTTCCACAGTCAGTCCCAGCCCCAGCCAGGATCAGTAAGAGAAGGTCCAGAAATGTCAACGTTGTCTAGCACTGGTYATGTCATTATCAGTTGACATGGACTTTGATGGTTTGGGACAGATAAAAACACTACAGACTTTCCCTCGGGATGTTAATGGTCTAGTCCACAGGGAGACGTCTTTACCTCATTTGCACGCACTGTATATAGACTTTTTCTCTATTGTGTTATTTGACTGTATGTTTGTTTATTCCACTTGTAAGTCTGTGTTGCTGTTTGTGTCGCACTGCTTTGCTTTATCTTGGCCAGGTCGCAGTTGTAAATGAGAACTTGTTCTCAACTAGCCTACCTGGTTAAATAAAGGTGAAATAAAAAATAAAAATGGGACTGGGACAGATTTCAGCTGCTAAAGGACCTGATCCAAACAGACCAACATACTCACTTTATAATGTGGCTCAGTTAGTAGAACATGGTGCTTGCTATGCCAGGGTTGTGGGTTCGATTCCCATAGGGGACCAGAACAAAAATGTATACATGTATAAGTTGCTCTGGATAAGAGTGTCTGCTACATGACTAAAATGTAAAAACATTCAAGTGGAGTTCTATTGTCAATTCAGGAAATTAATTGAAAATTCAATAATTAAAGAGTGTTGAATTCCATTTATTGTATTGGCATTTCAACATGTCCCTGAGCCTAAAGAGACAAACATTCTATAAAGTCAAAAACATCCCATATCATCTCAGCTGAGGTGCCATTTGAGGACACATACCATAAGTGTTTGGAGGGACATTTGCCATGCAATGTTTTGACAAAGCATCTTGATGGCTTCTTATGACAATAACCAAACATGGACACCTCACACATACTGTKATTTGCAGTACTTATTGGCAGTTTGATTTCTGGGMTGTGGATATACTCTATATTTCACAATTTTAGGCAGATTCAGTTTCCATGGAGCTGGCAGATCCCCGATTAATTAGGTGATGTCCTCATTAATCAATGTTTGAGCTAATGAGAAGTGATCACAGTTGTGATTGGCTGACCCTAGAGCTGGCCAATTTAAACAGCTAGTTCATATTGACGTGACTCGAGTCAAAACACCTCAAAAACAGGGCCCATATTTAGGAGTGCTGATCTAGGATGTTTTTTTCATTTTATATCGTAATTAATAAGATGATATGGAGCGGGGTGATCTGATCCTAGATCAGCAAACTTTCTCTGAGATGCTTTTTGAATACCAGTGAACTATTGTGTCCCTTAGCACTTTAAACTTAGACAATTTTTTGGTGCAACCTGGTCTCACAGCATTTCATATTATTCTGTACATAAATCCAAGACGCTCCATTTAGTATGACATGTTTTGGTATGTATTAATTTGTGGATGTCCATGACCCATTTCGTTTGATACGTTACGATAGGTTAAAGGGTTAAGATTAGGGTTAGGATTAGGGGAAGGGTTAGCGAAAAGGGTTAAGGTCAGGGGAAGGGTTAGCTAAAAAGGTTAAGGTTAGGGCTAGAGTTAGATAACATGCTAAGTAGTTGTAAAGTAGACCAAAAGTAGTAAGTAGTTGAAAAATTGATAATGAACAAAAATGCTATAGTCGTCCATGATGAGATTTGAAATCACAGCCTTTGGGTTGCTATACGATAACATTATATTCCCACCCATCCACCCTGACCAACCACACACTTTTAATTTTGTCTTAAGTGTCCATCTGTTATAGGTAACCCTACCAAACGTAACATATCATACTAATTAGTGTTCCAGATTTATTTTTACTATGTTACAGCTAGTATATGAAACCAGGCTATTTTGTGACACATATACAACACACTCTAAATCACCTTTTCACCTGCATTTCCCAAAAGCAAAAGCCTCATTTACTATCTCAGTAATCTTCAAACGGGATGTCTGAAATGTCATCCTATAACCTACAGATGTAAGATCTTAATTTGAGCCAGTTTGTTAAAGCAGGAAAATAWWCCTGCGGCAACAGGAAATGTGAATTATTATTTGGATATAATTAATTATAATTAAATGGACATGTTTGTAGGGGATGATAAAATAAAATAKAAATATAAGTGGAAATRACAAACTTTAGAAGCCTTTTTAAACTTAGAATACACTACAAGTTTGKATTTCCTGCAGTGCTGGAAAATTCTCAGCCARAAAAGTGTGATCAAATTAAGATCCTACATCTCTATATAATGTACTAKTTTTGGCCAGAGTTCTGCACTGTATATGAAATAGGTTGCCATTTCAGCCAGAGTCCAACACTGTGAGAAAGTCCAGTCTCTGGCCTGGATGGCAGTAGTAATGAGTTGGTAAAGTTTATAACAGCCCCCAGGACATTTACAGGCTGTTATGAAGCCGTAAAGACTTCATACCTAGTGGACAGCCTGTCCACCCAGGGTACTCATTAACCTCTAGACATACACACCACTCTACAGGGCTGGGATTGGCTCTGAGGCAAAGAGTTTGATTAAAGAAAAAACATGCACAATATTCACCTGGAACTAGGTTAATGAACTGGCAAAACTCAGAGTCCTTGTATGAATCAACTCAGTTTATACCTGAGAGAGACAAGAGAAAGAGAGAGAGCGCGCAAGAGTGAGAGAGAGCGAGAAAGAGGAAGACAACAAGAGCGAGAGAGTGAGAAAGAGGGAGACAACAAGAGAGAGCGAGAAAGAGGGAAACAACGAGAGCGAGAGAGAGCAAGAGAGAGAGAGAGCGCAAGCAAGAGAGAAAAAGCAAACAAGTCAATATAACTGTGCCAGATATGATTAACATCAAACCCAGCTCATCGCCGCCAGTCATACAGCAACAGTCAAAGCTCTGTCTCAAGACAGTATTAAGTTGGTTCCCACATAGGACCTCTCTCTCTGCACCTGCCATATATCACCTCTCTGTGTACAGTGATCACTCGGAGAATCATATAAAACACAAAAGCCCAATAAACCATGGCACTAATCAAAGCTGCTACCGACACAAAGTCATCCAGTACCGGTACTCCCAGCTTCACTAGAATAGAACCGGAAAGCTTTGGGCCGAACAGTGACAGTGGGGGGAGAGTGAGCAACAATATTACAAGCTAATTAATTAGCTATAGATTTGGACTTAGTTTAAACCTTGTCATTCACTCCAATGATGATAAATGGCTTAACAGCTGATTGAGTAAACCTATCAGTTGGCTGCTGTTCACCATTCATGTTTAAAACAAGGTTGTTCTAGCATTTGTAGAACACACAGAGCATGCATCCCCCCACCCCCCCAACCACACCCCCACCCCCACAACCCAAACACACACACACCACACACACACACACACACACACACACCACACACCACACACAACACACACACACACACACACACACACCACACACACACACACACACACACACACACACACACACACACAGCATAACAAAAAGGAATGCAGAATCCTCCTGGCTCTTGTTATTAGGTCAGTGTAGCCCCCAGGCAGTAGCTCCCGTATGTGGATGGGAGGAGAGGGGAAAAGAGGCAGGCAGAGCAGAGGACAGTAAACGGCTGTCTTTGACACTCATCGTTATTGAAGGGGAGCATGTTCCCCAGACATCACAGCTCTGCTGACAGCTGCTCCCTCACTTCCCCTCTCTCCTCCTGTCCCTGACTGACCTTACCCAGCACTAATGTATGCATGGACGCGGACACACACACACACACATACACACACACACACACACACACTCAACTTGTTTTGGTGGGAGAAGCTATAGGAGGATGGGCTCATTATAATGGCTGGAATAGAATTAATGGAACGCAGTCAAACATGGTTTCCGTATACTTGATATTTGATACGGTTCCATTCATTCCATTTCAGCCATTACAATGAGCCCATCCTCCTATAGTTCATTCCACCAGCCTCCTCTGGTTGACACACTTCTCTCCCTCCCTCCCCCTATTTCCCTGGGTGCCTTCTTTAAAAACATTCAGCACAGGAGGGAGTCCTAACAGTAGGTCCTACAGCACATACAGTCCTATACGCTGCTGTAAGGGTCCTTAGTATCACTCTGTCTTTGGTGTGGGCTCTCTGGGCTA
Source organism: Salvelinus sp. IW2-2015 (assembly GCF_002910315.2). Lineage (NCBI taxonomy): Eukaryota > Metazoa > Chordata > Actinopteri > Salmoniformes > Salmonidae > Salvelinus > Salvelinus sp. IW2-2015. Next base: position 8,902,033 of record NC_036840.1, on the reverse strand, counting down.
AATCAGTCCTGGGTGACTGCTCTTAACACAAGGTAAACAACACTGCAAACTGTCCAGCCTCTGTTCCCTAGCCAAATGCATCTGTGACGCAGCCAAAAGTGGAAATGAAGTATGAAAGCTCTGGTCCCTTGGGGGAACATATTGACTGTAACACCGCATTGTTTTTATGCGAATTGAATTTCCTAATCAATGGCGGTAATCAGGGGTTAGAGTTCGAAGCCCTGGGATACAGACAGGCATGTAAGGTCTGCGGTTTGCCTGGTGTCATCTTAACCTGCGAGGGCTACGAGACGTGACGCAATGGTCATTGCTCCCCTGCAAATCAAAATATTATCACAACGGGAATCTCCTGATTAGATGAAGGACGGATAATAATAAAACAGAAAATACTTTCTCCTTTAAGTTGGAGTCACTATGTGGACACAAAACAAACAACCTAAGATCCAAGAGTGCCAGGGCTGGTTTCCCTCACTCTCCTCCCAGGTTAGAAATGGCATCTGACTAAGAAGAGATAAGGTCAGGCCTCTCCTCTTCAGTCCAGATCCACAATAATAATCCTGACTCATAGTTATTACGTAACTAAAAGAGATGGACTGATCGATAGAGATGGGAGAGAGGGGGAGTGAGAGAAAGAGAGGAGAGTGCTTATAATATAGAGAGAGAGAGGGGGGGGGGGTAGAGGGGACAAGTTTTCATCTCAGTCTTAGCGCTGCCCAGTGTGTGTTTGTGTGTGTGTGTGTGTGAGCCTTGGAGCACTTTTCTACCTGAGTGGTCCTGACAAAGACCTCTCCAGCATCACCTAAACCACCCCTACCTCCTCATACATAATTATAGCCATAACGTATACTTAACAGACACTTAACATAGTTATCGACTCTACAACAGCAGGACAACCTTAATGAACTGTTCTCTTAAATGTGACGTAAAAATGCAATTATCTAAACTTAAATTATTCCCATTTACAGTACAACGAGCCATACCACTCATCCTTCATTATCAACACACCATTATATACTTAAAGGTCTATCTGTATGTTATTCATAATGTCTTCTAAATAGAAGTACTCGGTCTCTGTGTCACGTGTACACGGTTGCATGAGGATTAGACTACTGCATTATAATGTAACACTGCTTGCGTGTGACTGCCTCTCTTCTCTGTCAGCAGAACTCGTTCTCCTGGAGGGATCTTCAGGGATCACAATCACACAACAATTTCAACACCCATCTCATGAGTTGAGCCCTCCACAAATCTTTGACGGAGGACCTGAAGCATTTACATAACTCATGAGAGCGAAGGAGGACGAAGATGAAGGAAGGAGGAAGAGGAAGTGGTGGAGGAAGGAGAATATTAGGTATTTTTTTCCGCTGTGGGTAGCAAAACATTTTTGCCCGTGCTACAGATGGCTATATCGGTCTGCTAACACAGGACTAGTAAACATTTATTTTGCAGGCTCTGGCAGTGCTCTCTCTTGCACAAAGGCGGAGGTAGCGGTCCTGCTGCTGGGTTGTTGCCCTACTACGGCCTCCTCCACGTCTCCTGATGTACTGGCCTGTCTCCTGGTAGCGCCTCCATGCTCTGGACACTACGCTGACAGACACAGCAAACCTTCTTGCCACAGCTCGCATTGATGTGCCATCCCGGATGAGCTGCACTACTGAGCCACTTGTGTGGGTTGTAGACTCCGTCTCATGCTACCACTAGAGTGAAAGCCCCGCCAGCATTCAAAAGTGACCAAAACATCAGTCAGGAAGCATAGGAACTGAGAAGTGGTCTGTGGTCACCACCTGCAGAATCACTCCTTTATTGGGGGTGTCTTGCTAATTGCCTATATTTCCACCTTTTGTCTATTCCATTTGCACAACAGCATGTGAAATTTATTGTCAATCAGTGTTGCTTCCTAAGAGTGGACAGTTTGATTTCACAGAAGTGTGATTGACTTGGAGTTACATTGTGTTGTTTAAGTGTTCCCTTTATTTTTTTGAGCAGTGTGTATATATATATATATGTACAGTGGGGCAAAAAGTATTTAGTCAGCACCAATTGCACCAATTGTGCAAGTTCTCCCACTTAAAAAGATGAGAGGCCTGTAATTTTCATCATAGGTACACTTCAACTATGACAAAATGAGAAAAAGAAATCCAGAAAATCACATTGTAGGGTTTTTAATGAATTTATTTGCAAATTATGGTGGAAAATAAGTATTTGGTCAATAACAAAAGTTTCTCAATACTTTGTTATATACCCTTTGTTGCGCATGACAGAGGTCAACGTTTTCTGTAAGTCTTCACAAGGTTTTCACACACTGTTGCTGGTATTTTGGCCCATTCCTCCATGCAGATCTCCTCTAGAGCAGTGATGTTTTGGGGCTGTTGCTGGGCAACACAGACTTTCAACTCCCTCCAAAGATTTTCTATGGGGTTGAGATCTGGAGACTGGCTAGGCCACTCCAGGACCTTGAATACTTCTTACGAAGCCACTCCTTTGTTGCCCGGGCGGTGTGTTTGGGATCATTGTCATGCTGAAAGACCCAGCCACGTTTCATCTTCAATGCCCTTGCTGATGGAAGGAGGTTTTCACTCAAAATCTCACGATACATGGCCCCATTCATTCTTTCCTTTACACGGATCAGTCGTCCTGGTCCCTTTGCAGAAAACAGCCCAAAGCATGATGTTTCCACCCCATGCTTCACAGTAGGTATGGTGTTCTTTGATGCAACTCAGCATTCTTTGTCCTCCAAACAACGGTTGAGTTTTTACAAAAAAGTTCTATTTTGGTTTCATCTGACCATATGACATTCTCCCAATCTTCTTCTGGATCATCCAAATGCTCTCTAGCAAACTTCAGACGGGCCTGGCAATGTACTGGCTTGCAGGGGGACACGTCTGGCACTGCAGGATTTGAGTCCCTGGCAGCGTAGTGTGTTACTGATGGTAGGCTTTGTTACTTTGGTCCCAGCTCTCTGCAGGTCATTCACTAGGTCCCCCGTGTGGTTCTGGGATTTTTGCTCACCGTTCTTGTGATCATTTGACCCCACGGGGTGAGATCTTGCGTGGAGCCCCAGATCGAGGGAGTTTATCAGTGGTCTTGTATGTCTTCCATTTCCTAATAATTGCTCCCAGTTGATTTCTTCAAACCAAGCTGCTTACCTATTGCAGATTCAGTCTTCCCAGCCTGGTGCAGGTCTACAATTTTGTTTCTGGTGTCCTTTGACAGCTCTTTGGTCTTGGCCATGCCATAGTGGAGTTTGGAGTGTGACTGTTTGAGGTTGTGGACAGGTGTCTTTTATACTGATAAGTTAAACAGGTGCCATTAATACAGGTAACAAGTGGAGGACAGAGGAGCCTCTTAAAGAAGAAGTTACAGGTCTGTGAGAGCCAGAAATCTTGCTTGTTTGTAGGTGACCAAATACTTATTTTCCACCATAATTTGCTAATAAATTCATTAAAAATCCTACAATGTGATTTTCTGGATTTTTTTCTCATTTTGTCTGTCATAGTTGAAGTGTACCTATGATGAAATTACAGGCCTCTCTCATCTTTTTAAGTGGGAGAACTTGCACAATTGGTGGCTGACTAAATACTTTTTGCCCCACTGTATGTATAATATATATATTTTTAGGGGATGCACCCTTGTTCCCCTTACTTCCCGCGGCTATGGAGAGGTGCAGGTGTGAGGAGAAGGAGGAGTCAGGGATGGTGAAGGAGATGGAAATCGAGGGAAAGGTGGATGAGGTTCTGTTGGAGTACCATAAATACTACAAGGACACAGCTGGAAGAGAGACACCATACCCTGTTCCAAAATGCCACCCCACTCTGACACACACGGCACAACGGGCAGGAGGATAGGAAAAAACCTGGTCCATTTAGTCATCATCCTTATCGAGCGAATCTGTGGCACAGCCATTACTGCCACACTCCACCCAGAACACCATCTCTTGCTGCCACCAAAATGCCACCCCATTCCCTATATAGCACACGTTTTTAAAAAGTAGTGCACTATACGGGGAATAGGGTGCCATTTGGGACACAGACCGTGCCGAACCAGGTGAAACCGATCAAATGGCCTTGATTCGTAATGGATGGACCCAGCAGTGATCACCATGTCCTGGATAAAAGCCTTGGGGCTTTTCACCGAACTAAGTCCCCAGCAGTTCCAGGGATTATTCTGGATCTGTAAGAGCTCATTTAATGGGACAGGGTGTGTGGACAGGATTCATACAGGGTAGCATTATATATAGAATATCCAAATATGAGGCTCTAAGTAGCTCTATTCATAGGTAATAGGGTTGTCATTGAGCTTCTAATATAATCCTGATGGATGTTGAGTAGGTGGTTTTTGTATTTGTATGTTATGTTACATCAGTTGCATTATGTGATGAGACAATGAAAAATAATTGGAGCGTATGGCAATCAGTCAGTCAGTCAGTCAAACAGACAGTAAGTCAGTCAGTCAGTCAGTTAGTCCAACATGATCAGTGTGTCTCTTTTGCTTCAAAAGTAGTCAGGTGTCCTCAGATTAGTTCCTGCCCGCAAGAGGGGTAGCGCTCCATTTCCTTTCTCTCTTTTATTGAGTAGGTTACGGTCCGGTTMAAATATTATCGATTATGTTTGTTAAAAACAACCTGAGGATTGATTATAAAAAACATTTGACATGTTTCTACGACCATTACGGATACCTTTTGGAATTTACGTCGAACGGAACGAGGCTTTGGTTTTCTGAACATAACGCGCAACCCAAATGGCGTTTTTTTGTTATAAAACTAATATTTATCGAACAAAAAGAACATTTGTTGTGTAACTGGGAGTCTCGTGAGTGCAAACATCCGAAGATTATCAAAAGTGTAAGCGATTCATGTATTATATGCTTTATGACTTTTGTGACCAAGCTAACCAGCTAATAAGGCTAACTGTTCTAGCATTGAATTGATACAAAAGCTTAGATTGCTTTCGTTGCAAAGCATATTTTCAAAATCTGACACGATATGAGTGGATTAACAACAAACTAAGCTGTGTTTTGGTATATTTCACTTGTGATTGATTGCATGATTATAAATAATTTTAGTAATATTTTTGAATCTGATACATTTGGGAATTTTCTTCTGGCTTTCAGGACCGGAACGAGGCTGTAGTTTTTCTGAACATAACGCGCACCCCAATGGCGTTTTTTTGTTATAAAGTAATATTTATTCGAACAAAAAGAACATTTGTTGTGTAACTGGGAGTCTCTGTGAGTGCACATCATCCGAAAAGATTATCAAAGGTAAGCGATTAGTTTTATTGCTTTTCTGACTTTCGTGACCATGCTAATTTGGGGGCTAGCTGTTCTAGCTTGATTGATACACTCACAAAAGCTTGGATTTCTTTCTCTGTAAAGCATATTTTCAAAATCCTGACAACGATAGGTGGATTAACAACAAGCTAAGCTGTGTTTTGGTATATTTCACTTGTGATTGTATGATTATAAATATTTTTTGTAATATTTTGGCTCCCTGCAATTTCAGCGGTTGTTTTTAGTAAAATGATCCCGTAAAAGGGATCCGTAGCGCAGAGGAAGTGAAAGTGTTTTGTTTCTTTGGACATTATGTAAGTATTTTACTAAGAGGTCCGACCGATTTAATCGGAATGGTCGATTAATCGGGGCTAATTTCAAGTTTTCATAACATCGGAAATCGGTAGTTTTTGGGCGCCGCTTGCGTTTTTTTTTTTTTTTTACACTTTATTTAATCTTATTTAACTAGGCCAAGTCAGTTAAGAACAATTCTTATTTTCATGACGGCCTAGGAAGTTCTGGCACACGACAGAATTTTTAACCTTGTCAGCTCGGGGGATCCAATTTGCAAACCTTACAGTTACTAGTCCAATGCTCTAACACTGAATTACATTGCACTCCACGAGGAGGCTGCTGTTACGGAATGCAGTAAGCCAAGGTAAATTGCTAGCTAAGCATTAAACTTATTTATAAAAAACAATCAATCAATGACATGTCATTGCTCCAATGTGTACTTAACGATAACATCAATGTCTTTCTTAAAATCATACACAAGTATATATTTTTTAAACCTGCATTTAGCTAAACGAAATCCGGTTTAGCAGGCAATATTAATCAGGTGAAATTGTGTCATTTCTCTTGCGTTCATTGCACGCAGAGTCAGGGTATATGCAACAGTTTGGGCTGCCTGGCTTTTTGCGAACTAATTTGCCAGAATTTTACGTAATTATGACATAACATTGAAGGTTGTGCAATGTACAGGAATATTTAGACTCATGGATGCCATTCGTTAGATAAAATACGGAACGGAATAAACGTTTTGTTTTCGAGGTGATAGTTTCCGAATTAGTCAAAGGTATATGGTTTAGAGAGAAATAGTCGACGCGTTATAATTCCTGTAAAACTTGCGGCTGAACTTGAAAGGGGTTCTTCGTTATTTTACCGTTCATGTCTTCCATAGAGAATGTCTTGATCTACTTCAATAAGGTCTTGTTTTTCGTGCAGGCTTAAACCGCCTCGACGTTTGATATACCGTGTAAATCTCACTAGGATAAGGTAACGTTTGTCAACATATTTTCATAAATCCACTCTACAAAAAAATGATCTTCGCTTATATTTAGCCATAATTGATCAGAGTTACCTTGTCCTATGGATATTCTACACAGTTATAAAATTGGCAAGGTGGTGTAAGCCTACACGAAACACAGACTTTTTTTAAGTGAATCTAAAAATATCCTATGGAATAAATGAAGGAACGCTTTTCAGATTTTGCTAGAAGGCGTCATGGGAATTATGACTCGCACTTTGGTCGTCAATTCTTACCATGCCCATTATAAAATAGGATTTCCTGCATATAGAATGACAGTTTTTGTTTTACACATTCATCACAGGTAACTTAAACTTTTTTATTCAACAATTTGAGAGTATTTGTCTCCTAAGCAGACTCTTCAGTATCATTGTCACTTCAGAGCTGTGTGTGTGTATTTATGTATTATATTAAGTTAAAATAAAGTGTTCATTGTTCATTCAGTATTGTTGCAATAGTCATTTTAACAAAAATGTGTGTGTGTGTGTATGATATATACAGTGGGGAGAACAAGTATTTGATACACTGCCGATTTTGCAGGTTTTACTACTTACAAAGCATGTAGAGGTCTGTAATTTTTATCATAGGTACACTTCAACTGTGAGAGACGGAATCTAAAACAAAAATCCAGAAAATCACATTGTATGATTTTTAAGTAATTAATTTGCATTTTATTGCATGACATAAGTATTTGATACATCAGAAATGCAGAACTTCATATTTGGTACAGAAACCTTTGTTTGCAATTACAGAGATCATACGCAGCAGGGTTTTTTGGCCCACTCCTCCATACAGACCTTCTCCAGATCCTTTAGGTTTCGGGGCTGTCGCTGGGCAATACGGACTTTCAGCTCCCTCCAAAGATTTTCTATTGGGTTCAGGTCTGGAGACTGGTAGGCCACGCCACTCCAGGACTCTCGAGATGCTTCTTACGGAGCCTCTCTTAGTTGCCCTGGCTGTTGTTTCGGGTCATTGTCATGCTGGAAGACCCAGTCACGACCCATCTTCAATGCTCTTACTGAGGAAGGAGGTTGTTAGCCAAGATCTCGCGATACATGGCCCCATCCATCCTCCCTCAATACGGTGCAGTCGTCCTGTCCCCTTTGCAGAAAAGCATCCCCAGAGAATGATGTTTCTACCTCCATGCTTCACGGTTGGGATGGTGTTCTTGGGGTTGTACTCATCCTTCTGCTTCCTCCAAACAGGGCGAGTGGAGTTTAGACCAAAAAGCTCAATTTTTGTCTCATCAGACCACATGACCTTCTCCATTCCTCCTTTGGATCATCCAGATGGTCATTGGCAAACTTCAGACGGGCCTAGACATGCGCTGGCTTGAGCAGGGGGACCTTGCGTGCACTGCAGGATTTTAATCCATGACGGCGTAGTGTGTTACTAATGGTTTTCTTTGAGACTGTGGTCCCAGCTCTCTTCAGGTCATTGACCAGGTCCTGCCGTGTAGTTCTGGGCTGATCCCTCACCTTCCTCATGATCATTGATGCCCACGAGGTGAGATCTTGCATGGAGCCCCAGACCGAGGGTGATTGACCGTCATCTTGAACTTCTTCTCTTTTCTAATAATTGCGCCAACAGTTGTTGACTTCTCACCAAGCTGCTTGCCTATTGTCCTGTAGCCCATCCCAGCCTTGTGCAGGTCTACAATTTTATCCCTGATGTCCTTACACAGCTCTCTGGTCTTGGCCATTGCGGAGATGTTGGAGTCTGTTTGATTGAGTGGTGGACAGGTGTCTTTTATACAGGTAACGAGTTCAAACAGGTGCAGTTAACACAGGTAATGAGTGGAGAACAGGAGGGCTTCTTAAAGAAAAACTAACAGGTCTGTGAGAGCCGGAATTCTTACTGGTTGGTAGGTGATCAAATACTTATGTCATGCAATAAAATGCAAATTAATTATTAGAAAATCATACAATGTTATTTTCTGGATTTTTGTTTTAGATTCCGTCTCTCACAGTTGAAGTGTACCTATGATAAAATGACAGACTCTACATGCTTTGTAAGTAGGAAACCTGCAAAATCGGCAGTGTATCAAATACTTGTTCTCCCCACTGTATATAAAACATTATTTTTTTCTTCAAATAAATCGGCCGATTAATCAGTATCGTCTTTTTTGTCCTCCAATAATTGGTATCGGCGTTGAAAAATCATAATCGGTCGACCTCTAATATTTACTATGGTATTTTTGTCTTCTGGATAATACTGTAGTACTTACTAACTCAAGCTTTGGTGCCTACAGTTTGGACTTCTCCCCGGGTATGTGGCCACTCACCGTCTATGAGGTCCCAATAACAAAAGTGGAGAAGATGGAGCGAACCATTACCTCATACGTGAAGAATGGCTGGGTGTCCACGATGCTGAGTAACATCGGCTTCTATGGCAAAGGGGTCCTTGAACTACCTCTTAAAGTCTAACGGAGGAGTACAAGTGCTCTAAAGTAAGATTCAGATGACATTGAAGGACTCCAAAGACAAGACCATTAGCAGGCTGCACCTCCCTACAAACTGGACAGAAATGGACATCATCCAAGGCTGTGCAGCAAGCAACATCAGCCCTGAGACACCAATACATTGTGGGGAATATCCAGCATGGAAGAGGAAGCTTTGGACCTGGCAGCAAGCAAACCAACGTTCCATAAGGCACAACATCTGAACGCAGGAAGCTGGTGGTCGAGGAGGTGCGCAGACAGGAGGAGACTGCAGAAGTGCAAAGGCTGTCTCTTGCTAAACAAGGGCAATGGACGCGGTGGGAAGGCCTGGAGAGGAGAAAGATCAACTGGAGTGAGCTTTGGCAAATGGAGGCAAGCAACATCAGCTTTCATAAGAGCTGTTTATGATGTGCTTCATCACCAAAAAACCTACATCAATGGTATGGCGAGGACCCGACCTGCCCCCTCTGCCCAGCTCTCAGGCATATAATGACAGGTTGCAAGACCAGCCTCTACAAGGCCGCTACAACCTAGAGGCACAATCAGGTCCTCAAGAGCCTGGCTGCAGCACTTGAGACCAAGAGGAGTGCAACCAATTCATTACCTCCAAAAACAAGCAATCCCGTCAAAACAACAACATTCATCCGGGAGGGACAGAAAAGGCCCAAGCATCCTCCTACGAAGCCAGAAACTGGACACCTAGCCATGGCCCGGGACTGGAAGATGCTTGTCGATATTGGCCAGCAACTAATTTTTCCACCTGAGATTGCTTCTACCAACCTTAGGCCAGACATGGTACTCTGGTCCCCTTCACGAAAGGCTGTGTACATCATAGAGCTCACAGTCCRGTGGGAAAACTCTGTTMAAGAGGCCTACGAGCGTAAGAAACTGCGTTACACAGAGTTGGCAGCAGACGCAACTCAGCGTGGCTGGAATGCAAAAGTCTGYCCAGTTGAAGTGGGATGCAGTGGATTCGTGGCTTCTTCCACCATCAGGTTGCTGAAAGAACTTGGAATCCATGGACAGGCTCTGCGGCAGACCGTCAGAGCAGTTTCTCAAGCAGCTGAAAGAGGCAGCCAGTGGATCTGGATCAAACGGAAGGACCCTTGCTGGGCTATAACTTCATGACCCACCACCCCCACCTGAGAACCCAATTCAGATCCCTCCAACTTGAGGGCATATGAGGTATGCGGTCAGCTGTAGGGCTGGCTCAGGGAAGAGGACGCCCCTGCCTTGCATAGTCCCGTGGGAAATCTTAATTGGGCATGGGACACAAGCTAAGGCTTGATCACCCTTTAGCTGGCCACCTTTGATGAGGGTGTTTAGTGATTAAAGGCCGAAACACCCACTGAATCGAAGGCACACTACTGAGGATGTGTCCCAAAATTGACATCTTAACCCAGTCTAAGAAATAAACCTCCCATGCCACTGTCAACATCACGGCAAATATCATGTGAGTGCATACCATCTATTGGCACAATGGACAGTTTTAACATCTCGTTTTATGATTCTATAGTATTGTATACTACAACATTCCATTCTATAGAAAGTACTATACATGATCAAGGGATACTACAGTGTGTAGTATAGTATTCTAAAGTATACTACAGTTTACTATAGAATTCTATAMTAAGTACTGTAGTATTATATAGTAAACTGTAGTATTTTCATGTGGGATGGTATCCGCCATCTTGTTTCCCCCTATTAGTGCCATGTTATGGTGAAGAAGAACAACAGTAACATGAGGGGACAGAGCATATTACTGACTGTGGGGAACGTAAAAAAAACACACAGCGTTCAGGAGACAATGACCTCAGGTCTGGGCCAACTGGCTCGGACAGCATACTTAACTGTCTGAATTAAAAGAGCAGTAGGTGAGTTCTGATCCACACTGACTGGTTTTATGTATCCACTTAATGTCTCATCATGGGGTTTGAATAATGAGGCAGGTTAAGCAACACACACCACCTCGATCCCTCCAACATAATTTGGCAGTGCACTCTGCTTTCCAGAGCAGGGCTGTGAAACTGGGAGGCCCCCAAGCTCATAAAAGCAGATTTGTGAATTTGCTGTGAGCCAGAATCTGCAGCCACTGTTAAAAAGAGAGGAAAGAAGAGCTTTTATTGTCTGAAGCATTAGAGAGCCGGACCTCGACCAAAATGAAAACAATTATAGTCCCACTCCCTCCCTCAGTACTGACAAACAAACACTCTTTCTGCTCTGTGAAATGGCTCCTGGACAATACAGTGGAAACAGAGAAATAAACATTCCTCACCAGAGCGGGTTTATGAGAAAATGTTAACCAGTCGGTACCTAGTGATACGGCTCCCAAAAAACAACTACAACTAGAAATAGTGGAAAGAAGTTGTGTTTTTTTAAGGTGGTTGACAAAAAACAAAGGAAGAGCACTTTTACTGTGTTCTTCAATATTAACAAGCTACCTCAGAATGTGAAGTCTGTGTGTGTCTGTGGGTACGTGCGTTTTGGGAATTGCACTCAAACCCCAGGAGACTGCAGACAAGCTGTTTTCATTTACATGGAATCGGCCCCTGAAGAGAGCTGTGATGGGGCCAAAATATGTTCCATAACCTCCTCTTCTCCTRCTGTTATTCCTCCAGGGGAAAAATACAGTATGCTTAACTAAGCCCCATCATACATACAGAGTAGAGAACTGTATGACACACAAAGCAGACTCATCACAGCCCAGTCATTACACACTCCCAGTAGAGCATGATCCGGTGCTGGGGTCAGCTTCAACGACGTGAGAAAATAATTAACACACTGTCCATGGCATCCATCTGTTCTGTTCAAGCTAAGACTCTGCTTTTAGAATGTATAAAAGTCCACACGAATTTCAAAGCATGCCTGTCATCCAAGGGATATTATTGAGAGGATGAAAGAGGGAACGAGAGGGAGGGGAAACAGGGAAGGAGAGGGAATATCTGATGAAATAAGAGGACATGTCCCGAGAATGGTACTGCAAGCCCATCCAGGGCCAGAGAGCAAGAGAGAGTATCAGTGGAGTTTTATGAAACATCTGGGAGTCATCAGGAATAAAGAGAGTAGAACACTGGACTCAGCTGTTTCACCATGTTCCTCTTTCTCCCTTCCTCCCTCGCTCTCTGTCTTCGTCGTCTTCACCCACGATCCTCCCTCTCGCTCTCTCTCCTCACTCTTCTCCTTTCCTCCCTGCTTCATATCGACCCAACACCTTCCCATGGGGACTGGGGGCTTACAGTGACCTTACAGAGTCCGACAGGAAAGGGAAAGAGAGAGAGGAAGAAAAGTGAGAGAGAGAGAGAGAGAGAGGAAGAGAGAATGTGAGAGGGGAAGAAGAGAGAGAGAGAGGCCCTGGTATCTCCCAATCCCATTGACCTACACTGAAAGTGTCAAATAACAGGCCATGTTGTTACCAAACCAARAACTAGCCTGCTAATATTGTTGCATTCGCTAAGTCTAGGGGTCCTTGGCCTAGTTAACGGGTCTATAACCTGATTAAATACTTGATTGTGATTGTGTGTTTTGGATCATTGTCCTGCTGCATGACCCAGTTGCYCTTCAGCTTCAGCTCACAGACAGATGACCTGACATTCTCCTGTAGAATTCTCTGATACAGAGCAGAATTCATGGTTCCTTCTATTAATTTAACCTCTACGGACCCCCCCTCCCGGATCCGGGATCATCCTCATCAAAAAAGCTGACTAGCATAGCGCCACAGGGATATCATATAATATAATTTCATGAAATCACAAGTCCAATACAGCAAATGAAAGAAACATCTTTTGAATCCAGCCAACATTTCCGATTTTTTAAATGTTTTACAGCGAAAACACAATATATATTTATGTTAGCTCACCACAATAGCCAAACACACAACGCCATTTTTTCACCGTAAACATAGCTTTCACAAAACACACAAGAAATAAAATTAATCACTAACCTTTGAACAACTTCATCAGATGACAGTCTTATAACATCATGTTATACAATACATTTATGTTTTGTTCGAAAATGTGCATATTTATAGCTACAAATCCTGGTTTTACATTGTGAATATGGCGCCAAAATGCACCAAATTGTCCGGAGAAATTTTGGACAGTCACGTAATCTAACCAAAAAACTCATCATAAACTTTGCTAAAAAATACATGTTGTACAGCAAATGAAAGATACACTGGTTCTTAATGCAACCGCTGTGTTAGATTTAAAAAAATAACTTTAGTACAAAGTACAGCATGCAATAATCTGAGAGAGCGCCTAGCCATTCTCCGCCATGTTGGAGCCAACATATTCCACAAAAATACGAAATAACATCATAAATATTCTCTTACCTTTGATGATCTTCCATCAGAATGTAGTGCAAGGAGTCCTAGTTCCACAATAAATCGTTGTTTTGTTTTAGAATGTCAATTTCTTCTGTCGAATTAGCAACTTTGGCTAGCATGGTGGAGCGCACATGTCCATGAACTCTTGGCGCATGGAACGAAAAATTCCAAAAGTCACAATAAACGTCGAATAAACTGGTCAAACTCAGTTGAAAATCCATCTTTATGATGTTTTTCTCATATGTATCCAATAACGTCCAAGACGGAGCATTTCGTCGTGTCTACCTAACGCATTGCAGAAAACAATATGGTGCTCTCTGGTGCGCAGCAAAATACTGCCAATATGGTGGACCTGTCACTCCAAAAGCTCTCATTCGGTCTCACACCAAGCTAGACACCCCATTCAACATTCTACTGCCTGTTGACATCTAGTGGAAGGCGTATGAAGTGCATACAGATCCATAAATACAAGGCAATTGAATAGGCAAGGCCTTACAGACACCCATTTTCAGAATTTTCACTTCCTGTTTGGAAGTTTGCTGCCAAATGAGTTCTGTTTTACTCACAGATATAATTCAAACAGTTTTAGAAACGTCAGAGTGTTTTCTATCCAATAGTAATAATAATATGCATATCGTATCGTATGATCTAGAACAGAGTACGAGGCCGTTTAATTTGGGCACGATGTTTTCCCAAATTGGAAATGGCGCCCCCTATTTCCAAGAGGTTTAAGACAAGTCATCCAGGTCCTGCGGCAGTAAAGCATCCCCAAACCATCACACTACTACCACCATGCTTGACCGTTGGTATGAGGTTCTTACTGTGGAATGCAGTGTTTGGTTTTCGTCAGACATATTGGGACCCATCTCATCCAAAAYTTGATTCAAGTTTGCCAAAAAGCATGTGGAAGCACCTGGATGATCATCAAGACTCTTYGAAGAATGTTCTATGGACAGATGAGCAAAATAAATTCACTTTTTGGACGACATGTGTCCCATTATGTCTGGCGAAAACCAAACACTACAATTACTTTTTCACACAGGGGCATTGGATGTTGCATAACTGTTTATAAAATAAGTATGTAATTGTTGTTATTTMTTCACTCAGGTTTTCTTTATCTAATTATTAGGTTTTGGTGAAAGATCTGATAACATTCAGCATAAAAAAWMTGCAAAAGTAGAGAAAATTAGAAAGGGGGCAAATACTTTTTCACATCACTGTATGTGAACAATCAGCGAATGCYTTGAATGTACATGGGCCCTGGGAGACCGCAACCTTACCTTGTTCCAGGACCAGCTCTGTCTCTCTCGACCTCTTGGTTGGCCATTCCAAGCAGATTATTGTTTGTTCAGATGGTGACTAAACATAAATATATACAATYAGGAAACTACAAAACAGGCATGCCTAAACTAAAGATTSAAAACCAATTGAAAGGCCTCATGGCCACCAAACCAACCAGCACCTTCACGGCTTTWCAAGCTGGCACTCTGACTGACAACCTCCTTAAATTGGCAGCACCTGTCTCCTTATCAACCAGGCTCAGCATCTGGACAAGGTTGCTGCTGCCCCCTGGGGGAATGGAGTGTAGAAGTGGTAGTGTGCTGTCTAAACTGCCTAACCTATTCCATAACGATGTAAACACACACAAACACACACAAAGGAGTTTCAAATGAGCCTACTGGGCTGAACTGTTTGGCACCAAATAGATTAAAATCACACACACTAACATACAAGTACCAGCAGCCATACTTCAAGCTTACCGGCTTTTGCAAAAGCTAATGGAAAAAAGCGGTGTGTGTGCACTCCCCTCTTTGCTGAGTGAGTGAGCGGAGCGCTTACGAGGCCGTGCCTAAATTACAGCTTCATCTATGGATTGTCGTCACTCGCTGCTCCCTCCTCACCATTAATAATTCAAAGAATCTGCTGTTCGACGTTTATCAGCAGCACATTGCCATAGATGGCTGCAGCGCAGGTCGGTTTATAGTATGTAATTGGAAACATGTCTGTCCTGCTGTTTCCTGTGTGGCAGCGGTCTGATGGTCTGGGCAGCGGGCACGATGTGGACCAAGCCCTGTACCAACACTGAGAGGGTTATGCCAATGTTACACAGCCTGATGGGAACGATAGTAAAGCTGAAAGAATGTCCATGCTACATTTTCTCAAGTCAGACATTCAGGGTGGAAGGCATGCAATGAATGGCTGACTGGGTAGTGAAAACCAACGGGGAGATTCACTATGATATTCTGTATAGTGTTATGRTGTGTGCATAGGGTGTTTCAACTTCCTCACATGAAAGCATATGCTTAGAAAGCATTTCACCTCTTGAAAGATTATTGTACAGAACACATACACCTCACACGCACACAACGGTTCATGCACACACCGCTCGTGTCATTTGTATGAGTGGTCGCACAGAAACACACACGTCACACATGTGAACCACCAAACAAACACACTGCATAATAGAGCACGTTACTGCACTCTCCCCTTTCAGCTGCACTGTTACTGTACATCACACACACATACATCACACACTACACACTTTGGGTGATTCCTCACCAAACTAGAACAAAAAAAGAGCTTTGGAGGGAGGATTGTTGACATATATTTAACATTTGTATCGTAAAGCATAATTGAGAAATAATGAATCAAAGTTGGAATATTTGTGACATTTTGGCTTTAGCCAGGCCTCCTTTAAGACTTCATAATGTTTCATCTGTAGATGCTACAAAGCAGAATTTGGTGTCGTGAAACTTTACCACTTGCTCTGTAATATGAGTACGATTTTGATTTCAATAACACTTTTCTTACATTCATTTATACATTTTGAAAAATGTAAACATGAATATTGAAAATGTTAACATTTGGTGTTGCAAATGTTTCAATATATTGTTGAACATAATATACTCTACAGAGTAGGATCTCTTCTASTTTTAAAGTTAAGGCCCATTTTATACAGAGAAATTGGCATAGTAGGCAATGTAATGAATCACAGCCTTCCTTTCACTTGTATCATTGCACATCCTGCTAATCAACAGCAGAAGGCGACCATTTTGAATCCATTTTCATGCGGTAAAGCTTCATATGACATACATTTTTGCTTTGTAGCACCTACAGATGAAACGTTATGGAGTATTAAAGGACGCCTGAGTATGGCCAAAATGTCACAAATAGTCCAACTTCAATTATGCTTTAAAGATACAGTTACTAATGTCAAATATATGTCCACAATCCTTCCTCCAAAGGACCCTTTTATTGATTAAATGTCATGATTTTTTTTTTCTTCCCCCGAGTTTCGTGAGGAACCGCTTCTTCGTAGTTTTATACATGACTAAGACTGTGGGTCTATTCTCTGCTGTATGTCAAAACAGAATTAGCTTCAACTGGCATGTTATTCAAAACACTTTAGTGTTGTTGYCAGCTATTCTACTAGGTGATTCAATACTCATGTATTGGCAAAGCTAACATTACAAATGATGTACCAAATATGTTTGCAGGTGTGCCCACCATGGATGGTTTCTTTGAATGGGAATATGGACTGGATTAGGAGTCAATAGGCCAATCAGAATCATATGTACAGTATACTGGCAGAAAATGGGCCAATCAGAATCGTATGTAGGGACAGGAAATGTGCTCCGGAGCCTGTGGACKACGGCCAGATGATGTGTTTTATAACACACTGCTCTCGGCTCCCTTCTCTCTCTATGGAAAGGCTGGGCCCCTGGGATAAGGCAGCTCACAGACCACGTACATCAATTCCTTATCTAACCACAGGGCTGGCTGGGGGTTAGCTAGACGTAGGCKCAGAGCAGTGTCACGCGCACACGCAGGCTTGGTCACTGTCACAAGACACTGATCTCAGAGGGAGGAGCATGCAAAATGCCAAACACACACACACACAAATATTGACATTAAGCCATTTGTCATATTATTGTGAACATATCACACCAGTGGAACACAGAGGGTTGTCTGGGTCCAGGGCGAGACCTGACGTGTGTGTGTCACTAGYGTGGACTGGCGTATGTTTGGTGACGTGTTTGTCACTGGAACAGACTGGCATGTCTGTGTGTGTGTGTGTGTGTGTTGATGTGTGCCGCTGGGGTATACTGGCAGGTGTGTGTGATGAGTGTTGCATGGGCACTTGGCATTCGTTCATAGCCCAGGGAGGATGCAGTATGCGATGTTTCTCTCACTCGTTTCCAGGACAAGTTGAGTTCGTCTGAGGATGCAGCCATCCAGTGGTTCTCACCCATCAATCAGGATTGCTTATGGATCTGTCAACCAAGGACAAACTGTCAACTGAGGTAATGGGAACGTCCTTTCTACTCATTATAGTTCTATGTGTCCCCTTCTGTCAACTTTATTATRGCACTGTAGTGACTTTCCTTTCAGACTAAACAAGAAGAGCGAGAACGAGAGCGAGAGCGAATGCATCAATGACCTGCTGAATATAAAAACTAATCAGAGATAAAGCACAGGTCAAAAATAGCCCAGGAGACAGTAGATAGATGCTTACATGGGCAGGAACTGAGGTGAGCACTTCTTAACAAACTCAGCATCGCTGGCAGACAATCACTGGCAACGCCTGTCATCTGTGATGTACTCACTCACACACACACTCACACACCTGTATAAAAATGCCTTCCTCGCTCTCTCCTCCCTCCCTTCAGTCCCATGGTCCTATCAGCATCACTGGCAGTCTCAGCCAATCAACATGCAGGAGACTCACTGAGCGTATACGTATAGAGTACTCAGCAGGCAGAATTCCCCTATCATCATGTGACGCACACACAGGCAGACACACACAAACACACAAAATTATAGGCAAATTATTAGATTCACCTATGATATTATSAGTGAGTCAGTCAAACCAAAGGGATGTTATTAGCAGTATCTGAAGGGAAAAGAGCAGGCAGACATTCATGTCTACAGGGGAGACTTAGTTAAAGAGCATTACGCTAATMATCTACAATAAAAATAAACTTTGAATAAAGTCTATGTACAGTACATACACTGCCACAGGCAACACTCAGATACCATCCAGCAACAACCCTTCAGGGCTTTATGTGTCTGAGATACACTGAACAAAAATATAAACTCAACATGTAGTGTTGGTCCCATGATTCATGCGCAAAAGATCTCTGAAATGTTCCATATGCACAAAAAGCTTATTTAGTTAACATTGTGTGCCAATTTGTAGAGAGCATTTCTCCTTTGCCAAGATAATCCATCCACCTGACAGGTATGGCATTTCAAGAAGCTGATTAAACAGCATGATCATTACATAGGTGCAACTTGTGCTGGGAACAATAAAAGGCCACTCTAAAATGTGCCGTTTTGTCACACAACACAATGCCACAGATGTCTCAAGTTTTGCCTCAAGTTGAGGCAGCGTGCAATTGGCATGCTGATTGCAGGAATGTCCACCAGAGCTGTTGCCAGAGAATTGAATGTAAAATGTTTCCACCATAAGCCGCCTCCAACAACGTTTTAGAGAATTTGGCCGTACTTCCAACCGGCCTCATAATCGCAGACCGCATGTAACCACGCCAGCCCAGGACCTCCACATGTGTACGACAGCGTGTTCCAGTTCCCGCCAATATCCATAAACTTCACACAGCCATTGAAGAGGAGTGGGACAACATTCCACAAGCCACAATCAACAGCCTGATCAACTCTATGCGAACGAGATGTGTTGTGCTGCATGAGGCAAATGGTGGTCACACCAGATACTGACTGGTTTTCTGACCATTTGATTTTTAAGGTATCTGTGACCAACAGATGCATATCTGTATTCCCAGTCATGTGAAATCCATAGATTAGGGCCTAATGAATTTATTTCAATTGACTGATTTCCTCAGTAAAATCTTTGAAATTGTGTAGATCCCTTATGCCCTTTCAAAACATCAGACACACACGTGAAGGCTTTCACTCACTGACTCAGACACCCGCATATAGGCATGCATTCACATAGGCACACACACACACACACACACACACTTTCTTCCCACCACATCTGTTTTTCCTGATGCATCTAATAATAATGATGGTGTGTTACGGAGATGCACCAAGCGGAATGTCCTGTCAGCAGTTGGACTCATTCAAAGTGACATACATTCCCAATTATTTATCTGACAGCTGCCTTAATATATTCACTCTGCGGTCGTCTCCCTGTCCTAACTGGCTGACCGGTTTTCCCTTTGCATCCAAAAGCTTACTTCACACATTCCTTGGATTGTGGGCTTAACACACACACACTGCGAGAGAGAGCTATGCATGATACCAAGGCCTATCTTCTTCTAAAGGCAGTGGTTTACTGTTTTAATAAATCACTAGAGCCATACCATTTGGATGGGGAGAACGCACGACATACTGAAGCAGATATTCAGAATCTGAATAAATGGGTTTATTAATGAGAAGAGTTTAAAGAGTTTAGGGGTCATATGAGACTCCTTCTGTTAACAACATTTACCYTTCCAACCCCAGATGACAATTTTCTCTTTCTGCAATCATCCACTTCTCGGATTCACATTATAATATGACAAATCCTTAGAACCCTGAACTTCCTAGAACGTAGTAGCTCATGTTCCTCTTGTATAGAGCTCACACAATTCCCTACTGTTCAAAGAATACAATAGGTCACTTATTTTCCATTTAATTAGAACAGAAATATGTCTTCTGCCATTTCCCCAACCCCGGGAGCATGATGGACATGCATTTCTATTCTACATAACATATCGGACTGTTCTGTTCCGTAACATCCTGTAATTTTGCAAAGCTCCTGAGCGCGACCCTAGATCTTCCTCTCAGACGAGGTGGACGTGGGCCACGTCTCACATGTGTTTCCTGGACCAGTGATGGAACCTCTGTGTCTCTGCAGCGTTGTTTAATGTTTTGGTTGGGCACCTCTCTGAACTGGTTCTTCTCTTCCTTTGACATTTCTAAATTCTACCTTTACGCCCATTTATCCAGTATGCTTCAAGACACTGTGAAGGAGTGACCCTATTTGAACAATGTTCTGTGTTCTGACGGAGGACAGGAGTTACATCAACACTCAGACACCTAGTGAATGTATAGTATTAGTGGTTCATTAGTTTTTGCTTGTAAGCAGGAATCAGGAGGATAGAATTATGGTGATATTTGCCAGATGGAGGGCGAGGGAGAGCTTTGTACACGTCTCTGTGTGTGGAGTTTAGCTGGTCTAGAGTTTTTTTCCCTCTGGTTGCACATTTAACATGCTGGTAGAAATGAGGTAAAACGGATTTAAGTTTCCCTGCATTAAAGTCCCCGGCCACTAGGAGTGCCACCTCTGGATGAACGTTTTCCTGTTTGCTTATGGCCTTATACTGCTCATTGAGTGCGGACTTRGTGCCAGCATCGGTTTGTGGTGGTAGACAGACAGCTACGAAGAAAATAGATGAAAACTCTCTTGAAATAGTGTGGTCTACAGCTTTATGAGATACTCTGTACACCACACTATTTACCAAGAGAGTTTTCATCTATATTTCAGGAGACTACTTGGTCTACCGTTGACATTGTGGCCTGTAAAGGCCYTCCCAAACGTGCTTGTGTGTTTGTGTACAAGGCCTCGGTCCCACCGAATAGTTCAGGGTTCGATTGCTCTGATCACTCTCTGGCGCGCTACAGGCGTACAAATGTAAATACTAAATTCTGAAAGGTCTTCATTCCCCTAAGGGCAACTGGGGAGCAAGACGGATGGAGAAAAAGAGCACACACTCTCTCACAAACACGCAAGTGAGTAACACTGGTCCAGAAGCCTGGGGCCCTCAGCTGGATGAGGAAATGTCTCCCACATGTCCAAATCAACTTCACCTGTTCCTGTTGTTCTCTATTCTCTCAAAGCTATAAACACAACACTACCAAGTCAGCAGGAGTGTACTGTACAGGCAGTGTGCCACCATAGTAATCAACAGCATGCTATGGTAAAGTAGAGGATAATGAAGTTAATGCCTCCAAACGCTCCTAAGTGATATCATCATCAGCAGGATAGTATACAGGTTATTCATGCTAAAAGAAACCAGAAAATGACAAGCAGCTCATCTGTTTGGATGAGCAACAAGAAGCAGACACATCATTGGATGGAGAAAAGGGCAAGGATTCAGAAGACAGACTCAGAGGAAGGAATCAGACTCCACTAAACCAGTTAATGACATACAGTTTGCACATCACTTTGACCCCTCATCCGTGGACCAGAAGGGATTTGGTGATCTGCAGTGCCAGAGCCTGAAATGAACTAAACGACTAGAACTGATATCCCAGAATATCCAGCCAAATGCTTTATACCAGGATAGAGAAAATCAAAAATTGAAGTTGGAAGGGTAAGCAGGCAATGCTTCATGCCAAATATTGCTGACAATCGATCATCTTTATATAATAAAATTATGGGGTATTAGTCATTTGACTGATGGGGAAAGTCCTTGTTCGGGAGCCAACCATTTACTAATAAGCTGTATGTGTGTGTATCCGCGAAGATTTGTAATGCACACTCGGAAATATGTGCTTACTAGACTACGAACCGAACGCAGGGACATGAGTCGCGAGTGAGCAACTCTGATTTAATCCACAAAGTAAAGAGGGCACAGAAAGTTATCCGCTATTTGGAGAAGCTATTGAATATGTAACAATCTGTCAAGCCTGCCTGCACCTCCTCTGGCTGGGGAGAACACTCTTTCCGCTTTTCAACCACTCCATTTTCAATTAGTCTCCTTTTATTCAGGTAATTTGTTGTGTGACAGTGTGTGCGTCCCAAATGGCACCCTATTAAATATATCAGAGCCCTATAGGCTGTGGTCAAAGGTAGTGGACTATATAGGGAATAGGGTGCCATTTGTGACGCAGCAGTGACTGTCTGTGACTGGGGCGAGGAGCAGGAATGTGGAGTACAAGGATGAAAAGATTACTCGCAGTGGTGTAAAGTACTTGAGTAAAAATACTTTAAAGTACTGCTTAAGTTGTTTTTTGGGGTATCTGTACTTTATTGTTTTGCCAACTTTTACTTCACTACATTCCGAAAGAAAATAATGTACCTTTTACTCCATACATTTTCCCTGACACCCAAAAGTACTCATTACATTTTGACAGGGAAATGGTCCAATTCACACACTTATCAAGAGAACATCCCTGGTCATCCCTACTGCCTCTGATCTGGTGGACTCACTAAACACAAATGCTTCATTTGTAAATTATGTCTGAGTGTTGGAGTGTGTCCCTGGCTATCCATCAATAAAAAATAATATAATAATTGTGCCGCCTGGTTTGCTTAATATACAGAATTTGAAATGGTTTATACCTTAACTTTTGATACTTGAGTACATTTTAGCAGTTCCATTTACTTTTGATACTTAAGTACATTTAAAACTAAATACTTTTAGACTTTTACTCAAGTAATATTTTACTGGGTGACTTTCACTTGAGTAATTTTCTATTAAGGTATCTTTACTTTTACTCAAGTATGACAATTGAGTACTTTTTCCAATATTGTCAATAATTAACATTTCAATAACTTTAGATAGCAAATAACAGAATGAGATGGGGTTGAATTACCAAGAGAAAACATGAGATAACTTGGGGAACAAACAGATTATGCCAAGTAACCATTTCACCCTCTCTCTGTCCATATTATACTCTTCTGTGGCTCTATCTGTCTGTGTGAGACCTTTTGTTGGGAAAAACAGAATAGACTGGAATATTATCCACATAACATGGATATGCAATAAGCAGAAATATAAGGTCTGACTTGGTTGTATCCAAATGCCCTTATACTGAGGGCTGCTAACAAGCCCTTATGCTGAGGGCTGCTAACGAGCCCTTATGCTGAGGGCTGCTAACGAGCCCTTATGCTGAGGGCTGCTAACGAGCCCTTATGCTGAGGGCTGCTAACAAGCCCTTATGCTGAGGGATGCTAACAAGCCCTTATGCTGAGGGATGCTAACAAGCCCTCATGTTGAGGGATGCTAACAAGCCCTTATACTGAGGGCTAATAACAAGCAGTGTTCAGTGTGGTTAACCAATAGTTTAGTGTGGTTAACCAATAGTTCAGTGTGGTTAACCAACGGTTCAGTGTGGTGTTTAAATATTCTTGTGGGGACTTGAACAAATATTTGACCAACTGGGGACATTTTGTTAGTSCCCACGAGGTCAGGGGGTTTAGGGTTAAGGTTAGACTGTGTGTGACATCAGGCTAGCTCTCACAATGGTGATGATGTCCCTGTGAGAGAAGAACTCTCAGCAGAATTTCTCCTGGGAGGCTGGGGGATTGTACTGAAGACAACAAGTCATTAATCAATGTGTAGTCACCTCTAAATCTGCTCCACTCCACACGGAGGGAACGGTAATTCCTAGCAGACAGACTGAGTCATGGTAGGAATGACCACACAGGACGAGAGAGAGAGGGGATAATCAGTGGGGAACCAGCCTGGTGAACAGACTGGARCACCGCAGACCTGGGTTCAAGTAGTATTTGCTTTCTTTGAAATACTTTCTGACTGTTTGATTGAGTATGCCTGGAACGCATATGAGCAGGGTGGTGTGGAGGAGAAGCACCCATCGCTCCTCTACTGACAATACAGTTCACATTACACCTTCCATAGATCTCGGCCTATAGGCTAAAATCGCGGTAGCTGCGGTAAAGCCCGGTTGTTTTGTTTGGTCAAAAGTTAAAAACATCTTATCAATTAATGATACACACAAAGTCTGATCAACTCTAGACATGTAGTACTGTTTCAAAGATATTGTCTATCATGAACTAGCATCTTGTCTGTGTTGTTTGAGCTTCTCTCTCCGGGACAGAGTGGTGGAGTACAGCGAGCTGCAGGAGGTCGGGGCCGATGAAGAGTTGCAGGATGAAGAATCGATGAAGAGCTGTAGGATGAAGGGCCAATGAAGAGCTGCAGGAGGTAGGGCCAATGAAGAGCTGCAGGAGGTAGGGCCGATGAAGAGCTGCAGGAGGTAGGGCCGATGAAGAGCTGCAGGAGGTAGGGACGATAAAGAGCTACAGGAGGTAGGGACGATGAAGAGCTGCAGGATGTAGGGCCGATGCAGAGCAAATGTGTGTGCCTGAGTGAGCACATTTTTACACGTTACTCTGTCTTTGGAGAGGGGTACTATCTTTTTGCTTTAGAAATTATTCTGCCAGAGATAAAATATTATGCTCAGCCTGTTTATACGGAATAAATAATTGAATGGAATCTCGTAGTCGTCAGTGCTATCCTTTCAAGACTGAGGCCCTAGGTCTCTTTCTTACAGGTGGGGTTTGAACTTTTAGGACTATTCTATTGCTTTCATTGTGCAAGGCAAGTTCAGTCAAGCCTAGCTAATGTATTTGAAAACAAATAGTATATGAACCCAGGTCTGTGGACCACATAAGGCTTTGGTCACAAGCTGTAGGACTGGACAGACCAAAGTCAAATATCCATGAAGCTTATTATGGTAGAGATGAGAAATGCTGGGCATGTGTACAGCTAGCAACATATAAACTCAGCAAAAAAAGAAACATCCTCTCACTGTCAACTGCCTTTTTTCCCCAGCGAACTTAACATGTGTAAAAATTTGTATGAATATAAGATACAACAACTGAGACATAAACTGAACAAGTTCCACAGACATGGAATAATGTGTCCCTGAACAAAGGGGGGGGYAAATCAACAGTAACAGTCAGTATCTGGTGTGGCCACCAMCTGCATTAAGTACTGCAGTGTATCTCCTCATGGGCTGCACCAGATTTGCCAGTTCTTGCTGTGAGATGTTACCCCACTCTTCCACCAAGGCACCTGCAAGTTTCCGGACATTTCTGGGGGGAATGGCCCAAGCCCTCACCCGCCGATCCAACAGGTCCCAGACGTGCTCAATGGGATTGAGATCCGGGCTCTTCGTTGGCCAAGGCAGAACACTGACAWTCCGGTCTTGCAGGAAATCGCGCACAGGACGAGCAGTATGGCTGGTGGCATTGTCATGCTGGAGGGTCATGTCAGGATGAGCCTGCAGGAAGGGAACCACATGAGGGAGGAGGATGTCTTCCCTGTAACGCACAGCGTTGAGATTGCCTGCAATGACAACAAGCTCAGCCGGATGATGCTGCGACACACCGCCCCAGACCACGACGGACCCTCCACCTCCAAATCAATCCCGCTCCAGAGTACAGGCCTCGGTGTAACMCTCATTCCTTCGATGATAAACGTGAATCCGACCATCACCCCTGGTGAGACAAAACCACGACTCGTCAGTGAAGAGCACTTTTTGCCAGTCTGGTCCAGCGATCGTGGGTTTGTGCCCATAGGCGACGTTGTTGCCGGTGATGTCTGGTGGGGACCTGCCTTACAACAGGCCTACAAGCCCTCAGTCCAGCCTCTCTCAGCCTATTGCGGACAGCGGGAGCACTGATGTAGGGATTGTGCTTCCTGGTGTAACTCGGGCAGTTGTTGTTGTTGCCATCCTGCACCTGTCCCACAGGTGTGATTTTCGGATGTACCAATCCTGTGCAGGTGTTGTTACACGTGGTCTGCCACTGCAAGTACGATCAGCTGTCCGTCCCTTCTCCCTGTAGCGCTGTCTTAGGCGTCTCACAGTACGGACATTGCAATTCATTGCCCTGGCCACATCTGCAGTCCTCATGCCTCCTTGCTGCAGGCACGTTCACGCAGATGAGCAGGGACCCTGGGCATCTTTCTTTTGGTGTTTATCAGTCAGTAGAAAGGCCTCTTTAGTGTTCTAAGTTTTCGTAACTGTGACCTTAATTGCCTACCGTCTGTAAGCTGTTAGTGTCTTAACGACCGTTCCACAGGTGCATGTTCATTAATTGTTTATGGTTCATTGAACAAGCATGGGAAACAGTGTTTAAACCCTTTACAATGAAGATCTGTTAAGTTATTTGGATTTTTACAAATGATCTTTTTAAGACAGAGTCCTGAAAAAGGGATTTTTCTTTTTTTGCTGAGTTTACATGTGTACAGCTAGTACATACACTGAGTGTGCAAAACATTAAGAACACCTTCCTAATATTGTGTTGCACCCCCCACTCGCTTTTGTCCTCAGAACAGCCTCAATTCGCCGGTGCATGGAATCAACAAGGTGTCTAAAGTGTTCCACAGGGATGCTGGCCCATGACTCKAATGCTTCCCACAGTTGTGTCACGTTGGCTGGATGTCCTTTGGGTGGTGGACAATTCTTGARACACACAGGAAACTGTTGAATGTGAAAAACCCAGCAGCGTTGCGGTTCTTGACACAAACCGGTGCGTCTGGCACCTCGTTCAAAAGCATTTAAATATTTTGTATTGCCCATTCACCCACTGAATGGCTCACATACACAATCCATGTCTCAATTGTATCAAGGCTTAAAAATCCTTCTTTAACCGGTCTCCTACCCTTCATCTACACTGGTTGAAGTCGATTTAATAAGTGACATCAATAAGGGATCATAGCTTTCACCTGACACCTGGGCAGTCTATGTCATGGAAAGAGCAGGTGTTCCTAATGTTTTGTACACTCAGTGTATATTATACGTCTTACAAATCCTGTCCAAACAAGCATCAATCCATATCTCCAACTTCATGCAACGGTGGAGCCGGTTATGTTTGTTGTACATGAATTTATTTTACTGTAAAAAGAAATTCACCACATGGGCGTATAAGGGGCGTTGGCAAACTCACAAGACAGAATACATTCTAATTTTCTATATGTTTATTATGAGTCAAGTYATGCGAGAAACTCACAACCCCAGTATAGAGCCACCTCTGGGAATTGTGGGAAATCCATGATGTCATTCATGACCACCATTTTCTCACAGAAMACCACATTCTCATTGTTGGAGMACAGCTAGCTATAATCTGTGAGGTCCCCTGGGAAGACGCAGTTATAAGACGTGTTCAAGCTATAAGTGAAACCCTGTGGTGTTGTTTCCCATGTTAACCCTGCCACAAACATTCACTCGGTTTATTTGGAGTGGTTAACAGCTATAGAGCCACTTTCTCAGTTTTTTTTTAACTATGGGAGAGTTACAAACAGTCCGCCTTCCAATAGTAGTTTGAGAGAATCTGATTTAAAGGGAGAACGTTTTTATGAGATTTCTTTTAACACAATCGCTAAACGACACAATGTTCTTGGACTGTATTGCGTTAAGATGGCCAAATCCAAATTAGCAGCCTATCCAAAATCATGATTTACGAGCAGCTGGCTAATCAGATCCAATCTGCTTGATAAATCACAGAGCTTGTGAATCTTATGTAAAAAAAATACCCCCTAACGATCAAATRCCAAAGATAATGAATTTGTGTGTGTGCGCGTGCAACATGCGTGTGTAACATGCGTGTGCATGCATGTACAGTTGAAGTCGGAAGTTTACATAAACCAGTTTTAATTACRCCAACCTAAGTGTTTCAACCACTCCACACATTTCTTGTTAACAAACTATAGTTTTGGCAAGTCGGTTAGGACATCTGCTTTGTGCTTGACACAAGTCATTTTCCCAACAATTGTTTACAGACAGATTATTTCACTTATAATTCACTGTATCACAATTCCAGTGTGTCAGAAGTTTACATACCTAAGTGGACTATGCCTTTAAACAGCTTGGAAAATTCCCAGAAAACAGAAATTCATGGCTTTAAAAGCTTCGTGAGGCTGACATCATTTGAGTCAATGAGGTACCTGTGGATGTACACTGCTCAAAAAAAAAAGGGAACACTAAAATAACACATCCTAGATCTGAATGAATGAAAATTCTTTATTAAATACTTTTTTCTTTACATAGTTGAATGTGCTGACAACAAAATCACACAAAAATTATCAATGGAGGTCTGATTTGGAGTCACACTCAAAATTAAAGTGGAAAACCACACTTACAGGCTGATCCAACTTTGATGTAATGTCCTTAAAAC
Source organism: Salvelinus sp. IW2-2015 (assembly GCF_002910315.2). Classification (NCBI taxonomy): domain Eukaryota; kingdom Metazoa; phylum Chordata; class Actinopteri; order Salmoniformes; family Salmonidae; genus Salvelinus; species Salvelinus sp. IW2-2015. The sequence continues at coordinate 8,873,802 of NC_036840.1, read as the reverse complement.
AAGTCAAAATGAGGCTCAGTAGTGGTGTGGCCTCCACGTGCCTGCATGACCTCTCTACAACGCCTGCCATGCTCCTGATGAGTGGCGGATGTCTCCTGAGGATCTCCTCCCAGACCTGGACTAAAGCATCCGCAACTCCGGACAGTCTGTGTGTGCAACGTGCGTTTGGTGGATGGAGCGAGACATGATGTCCCAGATGTGCTCATTGGATTCAATCTGGTGAACGGGGCGGGCCAGTCCATAGCATCAATGCCTTCCTCTTGCAGGAACTGCTGACACACTCCAGCCACATTGAGGTCTAGCATTGTCTTGCATTAGGAGGAACCCAGGCGCAACCGACCAGCATATAGGTCTCACAAGGGTCTGAGATCTCATCTCGGTACCTAATTGCAGTCAGGCTACCTCTGGCGAGCACATGGAGGGCTGTGCGGCCCCCCAAAGAAATGCCACCCCACACCACTGACTGACCCACCGCCAAACCGGTCATGCTGGGGATGTTGCAGCAGCAGAACGTTCTCCACGCGCTGTCTCAGGACTCTGTTCCGTGCTCAGTGTTTGAACCTGCTTTCATCGTGAAGAGCTACAGGGCGCCAGTGGGCGACTTTGCCAATCTTGGTGTTCTCTGGCAAATGCCAAACGTTCCTGCACGGTGTTGGCTGTAAGCACAAACCCCCACCTGTGGACGTCGGGCCCTCATACCACCCTCATGAGTCTGTTCTGACGATTTGAGCAGACACATGCACAATTTGTGCCTGTGGAGGTCATTTTGCAGTGCTCTGCAGTGCTCCTCCTGCTCCTCCTTGCACAAAGGGGCGGGTAGCGGTCCCTGCTGCTGGGTTGTTGCCCTCCTACGGCCTCCTCCACATCTCCTGATGTACTGGCCTGTCTCCTGGTAGCGCCTCCATGCTCTGGACACTACGCTGACAGACACAGCAAACCTTCTTGCCACAGCTCGCATTGATGTTGCCATCCTGGATGAGCTGCACTACCTGAGCCACTTGTGTGGTTGTAGACTCCGTCTCATGCTACCACTAGAGTGAAAGCACCGCCAGCATCATCAAAGTGACCAAAACATCAGTCAGGAAGCATAGGAACTGAGAAATGTCTGTGGTCTTGCATAATTCGCGCCTTAGTAAATTCCACCTGTTGTCTATTCCATTTGCACAACAGCATGTGAAATTTATTGTCAATCAGTGTTCTTCCTAAGTGGACAGTTTGATTTCACGAGTGTTGACTGACTTGGAGTTACATTGTGTTCTAAGTTTCCCTTTATTTTTTTTGAGCAGTGTATTTCAAGGTGTACCTCAAACTCAGTGCTCTTTGCTTGACATCATGGAAAAATCAAAAGAAATCAGCCAGACACTCAGAAATCAAATTATGACCTCCACAAGTCTGGTTCATCCTTGGGCAATTTCCAATCCAAAACTCAAAGTACCACGTTCATCGTACAAACAATAGAAACACAAGTATAAACACCATGGACCACGCAGACGTCATACCGCTCAGGAAGGAGATGCGTTCTGTCTCCTAGGAGTGAACGTACTTTTGTGCCAAAAGTGGAAATCAATCCCAGAAAAGAGCAAAGGACCCTGTGAAGATGCTGGAGGAAACGGGTACAAAAGTATCTATATCCACAGTAAAACGAGTCTTTATTGACATAACCCGAAAAGGCCGCTCAGCAAGGAAAAGCCACTGCCCAAAACCGCCATAAAAAGCCAGACTACGGTTTGCAACTGCACATGGGGACAAAGATGGTACTTTTTGGAGAAATGTCTCTGGTCTGATGAAACAAAAATAGAACTGTTTGGCCATAATGACCATCATTATGTTTGGAGGAAAACAGGGGAGGTTTGCAAGCCAAAGAGATTCTCAATGAGTGTTGATGAAATTAGTCGGATTATGATCTTGACGATGAATACAGTGACYCCCACACAGAATGAGCCACACMTTTGGCCCACTTTGCCTTACAAGAGGTTACAGCATTTCACAATGTGCTGGCGTCTGCGTTAGCCTAGATCCTCTACCGTGACCACTGTCCCTCACCCGAAACCACTCTGGATTATGTGGCTCCTGCTTTTCCCCCAATAACTATTCTAGAATTGCAGGATACTGCAATGACCTTATCACCACAGCCATAGTTACGGAATAATGAAACGACTAGGATCTTTCTAGGGAGAGAGAAGAAACTGTTTCAGACCAACTAACCTGAATGCTTTCTGCCAGCATTCATATTTTGAAACCATTTGGAATGGAGGCCGAGAAAAAGATCCCAGAACTGATTTTAGGGTTCTACATTATTGCCTTTGCTCTTGATATAAGACCTAAATTCTTGATCTCGACGGTACTAGTCATAGCCAAAAATCTGGAAAGGGATATTTTTTAAACATTTTTCTTCCTTCCCAACTTGCACCCGACAAGTCAAAGTTGTTGGATAACTAGCAAGTAATATACTGGTTCATAAAGAAGTGATTGATCCAATACATTCTCAGTAGGAATCTGGCACGTTGGCAGAAGCATAACCCGCATTCAAATGTTTGTTTTCTATTCATATTTTCATGTCTACGGATTTCAGTCACCACCAGATGACTTTTTTTTAATCATGTAACACTAACAAACCTAATGCCAGATCTTGTCAGTTGGTYAAAAATGATCGATAGATTAGCGCTAGCCTAGAGGCTTCATGATGTTATTGTAAGGCCCAGAGTGGACTGATATTGCTAATATTGTTTTTGATCAATGTTTTGTTGTTCCATACCTCAATATTCCAGCGGTGATGTCAGCGGTCATTGATCACTTCAATTATCAGTTGCACTTGGCCTAGATGTAAATAACATTCTCTTATCTGACTTCTCAGTTCACTGTGGACGGTCATGTGTGTTGGACATGCGTCACATCCCTGTCCAAATGAAATGCATTCAACAACGCACACAGCCGATGCTGTGGGATGACTTTTATTGGGTGTGTCGTAGGTCCGTCCGCACTATGCTCACGAATCTGCTCAGCAAATCAGTCCCAGATGCCCCTACTGCCACCGCATTCCTCCCAAACAAGCCTGTTACACAGCCTCCCAAACACCACAACAGCCCTGCTCTGGATCAACACACAGGCCTGGTACACAGCCTGAACCAGCTAAAGAATAACATACACAGCCTGAACCAGCTAAAGAATAACCCCAGAACAGCACTCACAAACTAGGCCAGAGAGACAGCAAACCATCACCAGCTCCACCAGCTCTACCAACTAAGCCATAGAATGTGTATGGAACCATCGCACAGGGAGCCCAATAGCTTGCTAGGTCCTGTCGGTGAGCACCAGTATCACTATCTGTGGTGTCATGGTCAACAGTACACTGCTCAGTACTGTTTTAACTGAACAACCACAATCTCCGCCGGATTCGAACCTACAACCCTTTTGAATATAGTGCAGTGTCTTAACCACGGGTCCACCAAGCCACTGCCTAATGTCAGAGGCAAAAATAAGAGATAACAGGTTTTATTTAAACATTTTATTCCAAAAGACCTGTGATGCCACGTTATAAATGGACCCCTATAGYATGTTCAGACAGACCGTGAACAGTCCTACTGTATAGTTCAACATGATTGTCTCTAATCCCTGTGGACACTAACATGCAGAGGTTAGTTAGCCAGTCTGACAGAAGACTGGAGAGGGGTTAATACTGTTCCTGTCTATTGCCAGCAGCACAAAGATAACAAACACATACACCTTACAACTTCCTCATCAAAATGACCATCAGAAGCTGCGACGGTAAAATTGACCTAGCTAGTGTCAGACAGAAGCCGGGTGTACTTAACAGCCTTTAAAGAAATAATAAGGAATTGATATCGTCCATCAAAACTATTTTCCTATTGCATTATGTACAATTATTACAGTTTAAAACATTGGAGCAGAAATAATAAAACATCTACAGTACAATTTCAAGGTATAAAAATAAATTACCAATCTCCAGGAGTATTTACAAAGACAAGTTTCTCTACAAAATGCAACTYGGTCTCTACAACATCAAGTAACTGTGCTGTTTAAACTCATAGTCTAATTCTATTAACTAAAACTTACAAAAGCACCTCCAAAATGGCTCAAATGTTTAGCACCTAGTATATAATACATTTGGCCTACACTACATGACCAAAAGTATGTGGACACCTGCCTGTCGAACATCTCATTCCAAAATRATGGGCATTAATATGGAGTTGGTCCCCCCTTTGCTGCTKTAACTGCCTCCACTCTTCTGGGAAGGCTTTCCAGTAGGTGTTGGAACATTGCTGCGGGGACRTGTTTCCATTCAGCCACAAGCGCATTAGTGAGGTCGGGCTGGCACTGATGTTGGCCGATTAGGCCTGGCTCGCAGTCGGCGTTCCAATTCATCCCAAAGGTTCGACTGAGTTGAGGTCAGGGCACTGTGCAGGCAAGTCAAGTTCTTTCACACCMATCTCGACAAACCATTTCTGCATGGACCTCGCTTTGTGCATGCGGGCATTGTCATGCTGAAACAGGAAAGGGCCTTRCCCAAACTSTTGCCACAAAGTTGGAAGCACATGTCGTCTAGAATATCGTATGCTGTAGCGCTAAGATTTCCCTTCACTGGAACTAAGGGCCCTAGCCTAAACCATGGAAAACAGCCCCAGACGATTATTCTTCCTCCATCAAACTTTACAGTTGCCACTATGCGTTTGGGCAGGTAGCGTTCTCCTGGCATCCGCCAAACCTAGATTCGGCRGTCGGACTGCCAGATGGTAAAGCGTGATTCATCACTCCAGAGAACGCGTTTRCACTGCTCCAGAGTCCAATGGCAGCGAGCTTTACACCAGCCAACGCTTGGCTTGGCGCATGGTGACCGTAGGCTTGTGTGCAGCTGCTCGGTCATGGAAACCCACTTAATGAAACTCCCGACAAACAGTTCTTGTGCTGATGTTGCYTCAAGAGGCAGTTTGGAACTTTGTAGTGAGTYCTGAAACCGAGGACAGACGATTTTTACACACTATGTTCTTCAGCCATCCCATTCTGTYAGCTTGTGTGGCCTACCACTTCYCGGRTGAGCCGTTGTTGATCCTAGACATTTCCACTTCACAATAAAAGCACTTACAGCTGACCAGGACAGCTCTAGCAGGGCAGAAAACTGACTTGTTGGAAAGGTGGCATCCTATGACGGTGCCATGTTGAAAGTCACTGAGCTCTTCAGTACGGGCCATTCTACTGCCAGTGTTTGTCTATGGAGATTGCATGGTGGTGTGCTCAATTTAATACACCTGTCAGCAATGGGTGTGGCTGAAATAGCCAAATCCACTAATTTGAAGGGGTGTCCACACACTACTGTGTATATATAGTGTATTTTCAGAAACCATTAAAAACAAATACTAAATTCACTTCATCATTTGGAGGAATTTGACATTGAAAAGAAAGTGAAAAGAGCAGAAAGTGAACAAAGAAAAAAGGGGGAAATAAGAGGTATTGAAATCTCTGGTTTTCACTCCTGTCCAGACAAGACAAGACATGACATAGGGACTTCCTATGAGAGGCGACATCGTCAGGCTCCTTCGGAGTCTCTTGATTGGTTGTTCTTAGTCTCTAGAAGAACATCCTGTAACAACAGGCAGCACTTTACATTAGTTTACAGTTATGCATTATGTGTATGCATATCATGACTTCTAACACGGTCCACCTCCACCCACAGTCATTCGTGTAATGTAAGCATTCCTTTACATACACAGAATGTTTTATGGGAGGATGCCGAACACTACATCAAAAACAAAGGCAGTCTGTAACCTTGTAAATGATCATACAGGCATAATAAAGGCCCGGTGCACAACTTAAAAAAGAATGTCTTATTTATCAAGGGAGTGGTGATGAGAGGTATTGTAGTGGTCAGAAAGGTCCAAAGCAGGGGATGACACTCAAGATGCAAGAAAAGGGGTGGAATGCTTCATCTACAGCGTAGTATTTTCTACTGGCTGACAACAGTGACTGGCGCCACCTGGTGGGGAAATAAATAGCAGTCACATCATTCCTGAATCTTGAAAGCTGTACTTCTCAGATTACTCCTGACACAGAAATCATAACGACAACACACCATAGCATGACCCTACTGAATGTCAGGCATGTCAGGATTCCTCCTCTCACCATCCCGTACCCCAAAAAACAACTTAAGTAGTACTTTACACAAGGGGGGGGGGGGGGGGGGGGGGCATTCTTCAGGGAACCATATACCTTCTTCACTTTGCCTATAAAGCATCTACAACACTGCTTGTAAGAATAAAAGTGAGGAAAGACTTGAGAGATTTTGTTTCTAGGTGATACAAAGTCAGCAGCATGCAAGGTCGACGTGGGGTTCAGGATCACATCTCTCCACAGCCATTGGGCGTTCATATTTAGCTCTGTGCTGCATGGCCATCTATTACAGGCAGAATGTAGCCCTCATTCACAAGCTGTGTAAACAGAGTAGCACTGGCCCTCAGGGATCACTGGGCCAGTACTGAGTCTAGGAAAACACACCGGCTGTGGTAGCTATGCTCACATTGCTGCTGTTGTTGTGAGTCAACCAAAGTATGAGTTATGTGCACGTCCACAGGCACYCACACTATTTGGAGAGTTAATGATTAGCCCTAATGGTCTCTGCCTCAAGATTTGCACCCCCCCCTCCAGTGCATGCACGCATACACACCTGTATATGTTGGGGTCCAGCAGTACGTGTGTGTCCTGGGGCAGCTGGGAGAGATGGACCACCTTGGTCTTCTGCTGCGGCCGGTCACTCTCATTCACCCACACATCAGGTAGTCTGGCGAGAGGGAGATTGAGAGAAAGTGAGAGGGAAGGAGGAGAGAGACAGAGAGAGAGGTGGAAGAGATGAGTCAGTACAAATCCAGTCTRGCAATTGGTTCCGTGGCCTCTAAGCTGGTGTCTGACTGGCATCAGCTTAGAAACGGGTTAAGAGGAGATTACAGTGGTACATATGCATGCTTCCTAAAGCGCTTGTCTAACTAAACGTTGTGTTTAGGTGTTATCCGTGGGAAACAATGGGAGAGGATCAATACCAGTACTGGGCTCCTCTACTCCTGCCAGTGTGTGCGTCACCAGGAAAGCACCCCGGGGGAGAGTGTTGGGGAGATGTGAATGAGCGGTGCTTGGTTCATCATTAGCAGACTGCTTGGCTATAGATCACAGATTCAGAGAGGGGCAGATGAAAGCCCCAGGTGGAGGAAAGGAAGAAAGAGGGTTGGATAGCGGATGAAAGGAGAAGAGAGAGTGGTGATAAAGAAAMGGAGAGGCGAGAAGGGGACCATACCCTTGCAAAGGGACGAACACAAGTGGACAGAGCCGAAACAAAAACAGCAGAAAAGCACCCAATAACATGGTAGGAGACAGAGAGGGCAAGGTCTCAGCTGTCTCCTGTTACGGTTTAAAATCACAGCAAATACAATGCTCGCTGCAGAGGACTGTGTACATAGGGTGCTGCTGCAACTCTGTAGCTGAGAGCTACAGTAGGAGTGACTACAACATCTGTTAGACATTCTCCATGGTAGTGTGGGTGACGGTTGCTTTTACAGCAACATGGTCCTTAGAGGGACATATCCAACTCTTAACCCCTCACAGGTTCTGAAACGAGTGCCGCAATACGTCTCTCGCTCCTCCTCCCCCTCCCTCCATCCAAAAATTCCAAAGAGAGGTTWATTTTGGACATGTACCACGACAGCGAGCGTCGTTTTGGCTTTTAGCCCGTTTCCTGACCGAGAAAGTTGTTTCTATCGGAGATGAGCTCTCGGGGAGAGGGGTTTTAGACGGAGCAGAGTTGAGCTGACAGCCCGTTCCTCCGGCTGAGAGACTAATGGCTAGAGACGAGGAGGGCTGCGTCTCAGCCTGAAGTGACTTCCTCTCCTCTGGCTGAGAGACTAATGGCTGAGGTCTGAGGAGTAGGGCTACGGCTCAATAGTCTGAAGTGGCTTCCTCTCCTTGTCTCCTTACCTTCAATAGGTTTTCTGATAATATACTATGCTAACTACATAGCTAACTTACAATATTCCAGTCTGAAACGCACGTAGCTGGTTAGGAAAGCTGGTATGCTAGTCAGGGGGAAAGAGACAGGCGAGCTCTTGGTCCTTAATGCTCTAAACTGGGCCACTGATGCGGGCAAAAGGAACAGAGAAAGAGTTAGAGAAAGGGATGAAGGGAAGGATGGAGAGAGAGATCACAGGGTAGCTCCCACGAGATGAGTGAACTCATCCAGATCACRGACCCTTCTGGATGGAGGAGACGCTAACCTAGGTATCCTCCTGTGTGTGTATGGGGTGCGGTGACATGTGATTGCCTGCCTCCTGCCCCCAGCCACAGGACAAACTGTCTAACCACCACTAAACGCCTGCTGACATTTACAGAGCAGGGGAGGAGAAGGATAGGAAGATAGGAGGGTAACCCTCTGCTTGCCAGTAGTACAGGAGAGAAAAGGGAGCGAGGGGAGAGAAGAGGACTGTGGCCTTGTGTCTGCCAACAGGAGAGAGATGAAGAGCAGGATGTGGGGAAGAGAGGAGGGTGGAGAAGAGGGCAACTTACATGTCCTCAGGAGTCCAGTGGAGGAGGACTTTAACCTTCCCAGAATCTTCCTTCCTCCTCGCTATTACCTAGAGACAGAAGAAGAGAGTCAAGACACCACCCAGTAACAGAGACATTGGAAAACAACATTGTTGTTGAGGTCATACTGGAGACACACACCATCCCTAACCAAAGGTCTGATGCTGATGGCAAGTCAGTAAAGGAATGAGACACCTGGTTCCAGTCTAATTGAGCCAGAGTCAATCTGTCCTCCCTCCCACTCTGCAGACTAACACTGTTACCTCACTGGCCTGAAGACGCCAGTCCAGCAGCTAAACATATACACACATCCCCTGTGTGGTAGGAACAATACTGCCCCCTGACTGACGTTAGTGCATTCCACAGTTCGTGAGTGTGTGACCCTGGAACAAGGTGAAGACTAGGAATGCTATTTATCTTTAGAAACACACACACACAGCAAGTAGCTAGTTACAGCGTGAAAAGACGCTACACTAGACTCTCTCAGGGTTTTATTTGCTTATAGTTTAGGCGTAGACAAGGCCTGCTGGGTTTGCCGGGCTACCCAAAGTCCTTGCTTCAGCCAAATGCTACGCCACGGTCGTCAATTTCTAGAACGCCAACACATTCTAACCATTCTGATTGGTCCCAGAAACTGATGGGGTGGGTAAAGCAGTGTTTTGAAAATGGAATTGGCTTTGATACTCTGATTAGAGACAATCCATATTGCTGACGACTGTTTTGTAACACCCCTCATTTTGACATCACCACAAACGACTTCAATGGCGGAAGAAGTGAACAGAGCAGCGGAAGAATTCAGTTGGAGTCGTCAGGCAACTGCTGGGTTCCTACGCTGTCTCTCTCTCTCTTGATCTCTCTGTGAAAATACTGGTAGAAGCACTCCAACTGCATGTGTAGGGGAGAGATGGAGGGTGGAGGGGTGAGGGAGGAGAGCGGCGTAGGGGTCTGTTTTTTAAGCGGCTCCAACAAAAGGCCTGACTGGGTCTGGACTCTGGCATGTACGTCAGAGCAGTGCGTGTGTTTCGTGGGAGGGTTGCTGGCAGTTCCCTTATTAGCAGTTTAATTAAAAAGGGGCATGGGAGTCAGTGTTATTCCCTGGCTAGGCCCTTCATTTTCCACAGGCCTCAATTCTGCACACATTAACTCATGAGTTTAAACCAGACTGCTGGTAATACATCAATTTTGGAAAACAAGTTGTGTCAGACTCTCGTATTATTACTGAGAAAAATGAGATYGTGATGCTTTTAAAATCAGCATTTAATCTCAGCAGGCTTTTTATTTGAAATAAATGGTGGTTTAATTGACCCCGGGGAGCCAGTCGACTGCCTGCCCCTCTCCCAGCCTCTAGTTGGCTCAATGGAAGTTCCGTCAACTTCTAGTGAATCTTTGTTTTCATTTCAACAACTTTCTACTTGTGATGTGCTAGACGCCACGAGGAAGATCGCTGTAAAAAACAACAAAAAACACGGGCTGATTCGCTTGATCCTTTCTTGCTGCAGCTTTCTGATTGTAGAATCTTTAACACGTTTTACCTTACAARTATTTCTGGTGCCATCCCCAGGGTCTGGAAAGTGGCCCCACATACTCCCCCTTCAAAAGATGGTGACGCGTGTGACCTAAATAATTAGCGCCCCATTTCCAAACTCTTGCCTTGGTAAATACTCAACTTAGATCCTTTTCAACCACAAAATGTATTTCAATTATACAACGGGCGGGTCTAATCCTGGATGCTGATTGGTTAAAACCGCATTCCAGTCGGTGGCTATTCCACAAGTTACCATAGCTAAAGCTATGACATTGCACAGAGAAAATAGGCATTTCAATCAGCCCAGCCAGGCATAGCTGCCAGAAGTAGGGGTGCTGAGGGTGCTGCAGCACCCCCTGAAAAAAATCTGAAAATGTAAAAAATATATTATAATAATACACAAAAGTAGTGTACTGTGCCTTTACTAGTATTAGTGTCAGGACTATATCTCGTGGAAGGATGAAATAGTATGAATACATTCATCAAAATAAAGTTAATGAAAATATCTCGGTCCTCGTGCCAATATATCCTCCAAACACCGGCTTCTCTGGCATCATCACTTAAAAGTAAATCAGTCATGTTTCAGACCAGGTTATAGCACCATCTCTGCGACTCCTTTGGTTTTAAATTATGTTCTTAATTGTTTGGATAAGAAGTAACACTGTGTGGCCCTTTTTGTTGACCTGTCTAAAGGCTTCGACAGTGTGTTTCACGCATTACTTATTCAGAGGTTTTCATCAATTGGCCTGGACCAGGCTGCGTGTAGCTGGTTTGAAAATGATTTTTGCCTAATTTCAGGTCCTTTATTAGCAGTTTAATTAAAGGGGCAATGAACCAAAGTGTAGAGAATCATTGTACCATTTAAACCACTGGCAAATATATTTTCCATAACCAAAAATATTGTATTTTCAGTTGTTTGATGCACTTGTACAAAACCTAAAGTAAGACGCAAAAAACGAAACTTCGCAGAAAGCATAGAAATAAAGCACATATGTACCACTTCGTCGACTGGCTTTCAACGAGAATGACAGATCTACAACTCACATTTCTATGTGAATTTGGTTTGGGTCACCTAAAAAGTTACATATTACTGCTTTAAAAAGTATACCGTGTGTATTTACTGATGGTGTTAAATCAGGTTCTCTCCACATAACAAAGGGAATCCTACAGGGATGGATTCTTGCTCTGGTTATTTTCACATGAACAATATAATTTATCTGTTAAAAAATACATTCACCTGTATGRAGATGACACTGTGGTGTATGCCATTGACCCCATAGCTGACCAGGCTCTGTCAGTGTCAATCTGCCTCTAWTGCCCTGCAGAAAGCCTTTGATGAACTGACATTGGTACTTAATGCAGGTAAAACCAAGGACATGTTCTTTTCCAAATCACATAAAAATCTGAAGATTTATGCATACGTACTTTGTAGGGGTGTAATGGTACCGAACCATTTGGTCCAGGGACCTCGATTCGGTCACACTGAACACGAATGACTACATAAAAACAACAATTATTACAAAATAAAAATACTACGTCTTTAGGCTATGCATACGCTGCGTAGTAGGCCTATGCCGCTTGAGAAAATCTGAGCTAAAACAAACATTTCAGACTATTCCCGTTAAAACGAGCACCTATGCAGACGGAATCAGAATTGGAGGATCAACAACAATCGTTTAAATCTCCAGTTTGGGAACACTTAGGCTTCCCAGCAGATTCAACGGAGATGGACAGAACGTTGTGGATCAAACGTTAACAYTATGTCGCCACGCTCAACAGGAATAGCCTATGCAGCTGCCAACACCTCAAATGTTGTTGACACATTTACTCTGACATCACRCGAGTACACCGGAGCAAGACAGAAACGCAAAGAAACACAGTCTCACCTCRGCATTCCAGCATTCCGTGGCAGCTGATTCTGACCGGGCCAAAGAAATTACAAGAGCGATAGGTAGGCTATGTTTATATTTTTTTACAGTCTTTGCTTTATAACCARGGCTATGCACCGATTCACGGTGATTGAGAATAGAGGGTTTCAGCGCCTTGTTTAAGTGCTTTAGCCACGTTACGAACTTCCCTCCTGCACCAATTTAAGCAACCAGGTTGTACCCGCTCTATATAAGCAAGCCAAAAACGAAGTTCAGAAAGGGTGCGTTGGCCAATTCAGTGTTGCGCTTACTTCACAGTGACAGCTCATCACATTACCCACGCATAGGAGATGTACCGTGCTACAGACATGCCCCTTTATGAGCGTCACAACTGCGCATCTGGCACTGAAGAAGGAGACAGTGTCATGGTGTGTTCGCAACCAAGTGGGAATTTACCACATAAGACTGGGCAAAACCCACTTGAATGGCCCTCCAACTGGTACTTACTTGTGGGAAACTTGTCAATGATCTGAAGCACACACTTCTCCCACATGATTACCACGGACGTCACCTGCTAAGGAAATGGCCTCGAACAGCATTTGGCATTTAAATGGAACAAAACAMTTATAAAAAGCAATCTATTGTGGTTTGCTGAACAAAAACATTTTTTACAAGCACTTTTAGTTTATGGTTGATACAGCTTGTAGGCCATTAGCCACTGGCATTTCTCAACGAGTTCAAATCACATGAATGTGTCCAACTGCTATTTATGACTAAACAGCTCGGAAATTCCCACCTCCCAGAAGGTGACCAATGCAGCACCAGAGTGGAAACTTGAGAGGACCAACATAACAATCCTGCCACAACAGAATGACAGGAATATTGTGAATGCTAAACATTGTGAATGGAACTTCATTTTCCCTCGCTGTACTGAAACTGAACCGTGACCCCAAAACCTACCGAACCGTGGGTTTGATGAACTGTTACACCCCTAATACTTTGGATGGTGCCCTCATTGATCGTGTCCCCTCTTACAAATATCTGAGCATCTGGATTAACGAAAAGCTCTCTTTCAAAAAGCATGTTGATGAATAAGGTAAGAAATTAAGAATTAAAATAGGTTTCTTCTATAGGGCCAGGCTCCCCGTCTTTCGTTAAATAGCAGAGAAACAAATCGTCCTGTCAACATTCATTCCGGTTATTGACTGTGGCGATATCGTCTATATGAACGCTGCTGCCACGGTACTGAAGCCATTGGACACAGTTGATCACAGTGCATTATTACAGGRGATAGGTTCCGTACACATCACTGCATTTRGRATCAGAAAGTAGACTGGCCCGCCGTGAAGTCTCGTAGATCGATGCATTGCGCTCTTTTTTTGTCTATAAAGCCCTCTTGCATAAACTTCRATCATACCTTAGCTCATTGTTAAACTTCAGACATACAAGTTACCAGACCCAGACTCAGGGATGGCTAACCCTGGAGAGCCCTTCAATCTCCACTGAATTAGGTAAATCTGCTTTCATATTGCGCCTCATGTGGAATAATCTCCAAAAGTCCTTAAAGTTAAAGTTGGTGCCTCTAGAGAAATTCAGGCAGATGTTCGAGAGCCTTTTTACTGAAGAATGTGTTTGTTTCATATYCTTGTGTTTTGCTTTTCGTGTTTACTTTTCATGTATTGTGTAATTGATGTGTGTAAAGATGTGTTTAATAGTGTAATGGTTGTGTATTGATGTGTTCATGTAAGGCCTCATCTGCGAAAGAGACCGTGGTCTCAGCATGACTCCCAGCTTAAATAAAGGTTAAAAAAAAAGACAAATAAACTCCTCTGTGCAGCTGAGACCGTAATACTGTAGGTCTGTCGTGCCCTCTGCTGTCTGAACAGTGAAGTACAGTGTGTGTGTGCAGGACCATGCATGGTCTGCTGCCGCTGGATCCCTGACCATGCTGTGGAAGACGACGGTGATGGTGTGTGTGTACTACTACTAACCGTGCTGTGGAACACCACACTGTGCCCGTTGCCCAGGCTCTCTATATGTGTAGCCAGGTTGAGGCAGATGGCCCGGTGTCTGATAGCATCCATGGTCTGGGCATCAAAGAAGTCGTGAGGTCGTGCTGGAGGGACAGAACACACTGGGGTGAGAGAGGGGGAGCGTTAAACTGAGGTTCATAGGTCAGAGGTGATTTAGACCAATCACGATGGATCTTGACCCTCGTAGAATATTCATCAAAAACGTTTCCCACCACCTGATGGTTTTAAGACGCTTGGTTTTGAAAAGCCAGGCACCTTGATCAGCGAGTACATGATTGATTGTTGTATGATTGAGTGTGTGCGTGCATATCTGTGTATGTGTACACATGCTTGCATTGTGTGCGCGCGCTTGTATTACCATCCTCGTGGTACCAGAAATTCCCAAATAGTCCCAGAGGACAAAGACTATTTTAGAATAGGGGTTTAGGTTTACGGTCAAATTAGGTAAACAATTAGGGAAATAGGATTTAATGGAAATCCATTTTAGGTCCCCATAAGGAATAATAAAACATATGCTGTGTGTTGTAATTGCGTTTGTTTATATGTGGCGTGTTTCTCGGATACGTACGTAAAGGACCTCCTGCGTTTATTCTTGAGTTTCCGCCTTCTTGGTTTAGCCCCGCCTCGGAAGGTGAATCTCCGTTTATCTTGGCCTGATTGGCCAGCTTGTTTGGAGTTCTGGGAGCTAAAGTGGTAGGTACGTGGCGCGCCAGCCCCCCCTGGGGAGGCAAATGTGGCATTGCAACCCCCCACCACACACTGGAGATAGAGACAACACCGGTGAGAATACAACTAGTAGATAGCTTATACAAGAGCACTTACATACAGTTGAAGAGTCTTTGAAAAGTTTTACATAGCACCTGGAGCCAAAGAAAAAAAAAAAACAATTTAAACTCAGTTTTCACAATTCCTAACATTTAAATCAAGTAAAATATTCCCTGTTTTAGGTCAGTTAGGATATCACACACTTCATTAAGATGTGAAATGTCCAGAATAATAGAGAGAATGATTTATTTCAGTCTTTATTTTCCATCACATTCCCAGTTGGGTCAAGAAGTTTACATACACTCAATTACACATTTTGTAGCATTTCCTTTTATATTGTTAACTTGGTTCAAATGTTTTGGGTAGAGCTTTCCAACAAGCTTCCCACAATAAGTTGGGTAAATTTGGCCATTCCTCCTGACGAGAGCTGTGTTAGACTGAGTCAGGTTAGTAGAACCTCCTTGCCTCGCACAAGCGTTTTCATGTTCTGCCCACAACTTTTTATATAGGAATGAGGTAGGGCTTTGTGATGGCCATCCAATACCTTGACTTTGTGTTCCTTAAGCCTTTTGCCACAACTTTGGAAGCATGCTTGGGGTCATTGTCCATTTGCGACCAAGCTTTAACTTCCTGACACTTGTCTTGAGATGTTTCTTCAATATAACCCATATATTTCTCCTCGCTCATGATGCCATCTATTTTTGTGAAGTGCCCAGTCTCTCCTGCAGCAAAGCACGCCAACAACATGATGCTGCCACCCCCGTGCTTCACGGTTGGGATGGTGTTCTTCGGCTTTGCAAGCCTCCCGCTTTTTCGCCAAAACATACAATGGTCATTATGGCCAAACAGTTCTATTTTTGTATCATCAAACCAGAGGACATTTTCTCCAAAAAAGTAGACTCTTGTCCCCATGTGCAGTTGCAAACCGTAGTCTGGCTTTTTTTAATGGCGGTTTTGGGGCAGTGGCTTCTTCCTTGCTGAGCGGCCTTTCAGGTTATGTAAATATAGGACTCGTTTTACTGTGGATATAGATACTTTGTGCCTATTTCCTCCAGCATCTTCACAGGGTCCTTTGCTGTTGTTCTAGGATTGATTTGCACTTTTCGCACCAAATACGTTCATCTCTAGGAGACAGAATGCGTCTCCTTCCTGAGCGCTATGACAGCTGCGTGGTCCCATGGTGTTTATACTTGCGTACTATTGTTTGTACAGATGAAACTTGGTACCTTCAGGCGTTTGGAAATTGCTCCCAAGGAATGAACCAGACTTGTGGAGATCAACAAAGAAAAATTCTGAGGTCTTGGTGATTTCTTTTTGATTTTCCCATGATGTCAAGCAACTGAGTTTGAAGGTAGGCTTGAAATACATCCACAGGTAAACGTACAATTGACTCACAATTATGTCAATTAGCCTATCAGAAGCTTCTAAAGCCATGACATTTTCTGGAATTTTCCAAGCTGTTTAAAGGCACAGTCATTAGTGTATGTAAACTTCTGACCCACTGGAATTGTGATACAGTGAATTATAAGTGAAATAATCTGTCTGTAAACAATTGTTGGAAAATGTACMTGTGTCATGCAAAGTAGATGTCCTAACCGACATGCCAAAACTATAGTTRGTTAACAAGAAATGTGTGGAGTGGTTGAAAAACGAGTTTTAATGAKTCCAACCTAAGTGTACGTAAACTTACGACTTCAACTTTATATAATAATAGTATTGGTCTTTCRAMTTGATGAAATCTAGGTGATTTCCTTTTCAATAAAAGTTCAAAAGGTTATAATACAGAGGAAACTGTAGGCCTGAGTATAGAACCACTGTTCAATGGAAGCATTCAGAATAATATCATGCATTAGCTTTACACAGGATAGTGTGTGACAGATGTGTCTTGTGTTAGAATGATTATAATGCTCTCCAAGACTAGAATAATCTATAGCACATGACATGTACATACATGTACGGGGCCTTCAGAAAGTATTTACCCCTCAACTTTTCCCACATTTTGTTGTGCTACAGCCTGAATTTCAAAATGGCTTCATTTGAGATTTGGTGATACTGGTCGACACACAATACCCCATAATGTCCAAGTGGAATTATGTTTTTTTATGTTTACTAATTCATTCATTTAAAATGAAAGCGGAAATGTCTTGCGTCAATAAGTATTCAACCCCTTTGTTATGGCAAGCCTAAATAAATTCAGGAATAAAATGTGCTTAAATCACTTAAGTTGCATGGCCTACGTGTTTAATAACATGATTTTTGAATGACTACCTCATCTCTGTATTCCACACATACAATTATCTTTAATGTCGAGCAGTGAATTTCAAACACTGATTCAACCACAAAGACCAGGGAGGTTTTCCAATGCCTCGCAAAGGGCACTTATTGGTAGATGTGGGGGGGCGGGGAGCAGAAATTGAATATCCCTTTGAGCGTTATGAAGTTATTCATTACACTTTGGATGGTGTATCAATACACCCAGTCACTACAAAGATACAGGCATCCTTCCTAACAAACTCAGTTACTGGAGAGGAAGGAAACCGCTCAGGCATTCACCAGGAGGCCGGCCCATGGTGACTTTAAAACTGGTACAGCGTTTAATGGCTGTGATAGGAGAACACTGAGGATGGATCAACAACATTGTAGTTACTCCACAATACTAACCTAATTGACAGASTGAAAAGGGAAGCCTGTTCAGAATATTCCAAAACACGCATCCTGTTTACAATAAGGCACTAAAGTAAAACTGCAAAGAATGTGGGAAAGAAATTAACTTTATGTCGAATASAAAGCGTTACGTTTAGGGCAAATCCAACACAACACATTACRGAGTACCACATCACATTTTCAAGCATGGTGGTGGCTGCATCATGTTATGGGAATGCTTGTCATCGACTAGGACTTTTCTTTAGMATAAAAATAAACAAAACAGAGCTAAGCACAGGCAAAATCATAGAGGAAAACCYGGTTCCGTGGGAGACAAATTCACCTTTCAGCAGGACAATAAGCTAAAYAACAACGCCAAATATACACAGGAGTTGCTTACCAAGACGACATTGAATGTTCCGGAGTGGCCTAGTTACAGTTTTGACATAAATTGGCTTGAAAATCTCTGGCAAGACTTGAAAATGGCTGTCTAGCAATGATCAACAACCAACTTGACAGAGCTTGAAGAATAAAACAAAAGAATAATGTAAAAACATTGTACAATCCAGGTGTGAAAAGCTCTTAGAGACTCACCCAGAAAGACTTACAGCTATAGTCGCTGCCAAAGCGGATTCTAACATGTATTAACTCAGGGGTGTGAATACTTCTGTAAATTAGATATTTCTGTATTTCATTTTCAATAAATTAGCAAAAATAAATAAAACCATGTTTTCACTTTGTCATTATGGGGTAGTGTGTAGACGGGTGAGAAAAAACAATTTAATCCATTTTGAATTCAGGTTGTAACACTAAATGTGGAATAAGTCAAGGGGTATCAATAACTTTGTGAAGACACGGACACGAGGATGTGGTTTGCAGAGTCAGTGTCATGTGTGTGTGACAGTGAAATGGAAGAAAGGAGGGCGGTTTCTCACCTTGAATGGTTTGTCTCCGCTGTGTGAGACCATGTGTCTTTGAAGCCAGCTCTGACTGGTCGACGGGGTGTTATACACCTTGCAGCCCTTCCACAGACACACAAACACCTGGCYAGAGGACAGCAACACGGTGACACACACATAGCTTCACAGGTCACTCGKCACCTAGCTCTTATGAGTTACCCAAGATGCAATGTAAGAGACTAAACGTCCTACGAAATTCTACTATCCTAGAGAACTGTAGTAGTTGGCAGAAGGACATGTCATATATAAATTCAATGACAGACCATTTTTAACTGAAGCACCTAGAAACCCAATCCCCCCATAAACTGACCCTGAACCTAAAGTTCCAAGAGAGATAAAACATCAAGCTGTCTTTTATACAGCCAGAGTCTATAATGTACCGCAGTACRTTTCATCTGGAGTTAGTTTAACACAGGATGTTTGGATTATCTTCAAGATGGAGAAGTGGAGGGGATTGATATTTTGAAGACAGGGTTGTGGTGGTGGAGAAGAGGGGTGGAGGCATAAAACTAGGAGGTGTAGAAAGAAGAGGATAGAAGAGGGTGAGCAGGCAGGAGGACAGAGAAGATGATTTAGGAAGTTGATTTCCTACACTACATACCCCTCCTCGTTGTCCGTCCACGTGCACGCCCCTGATGTGCTCAGCCAGGTCTGGGCTGGTGGTAAAGAGGAGCTGGCATTGGTCCCAGCAGCAGGTGTATGCCACGCCCTTACCCACCGACGGGGTGGCGGTGGCAGGGCCGTGCCCGTTCATCATGGCAGGTGTGGAGCGCCCGCTGGACGCTGTGCTCTCCATGTCCATCAGAGTACTGCTGATACTGAGGGAGGGGGAGGGACAGTGAGAGATGGGGTCAGCACAGAGATCTGTTGTACTACAAAACAAATCAAAARGTTATTCTTCACACGRGCCGAATACAACAGGTATAGATAGACCTTACCGTGAAATGCTTACTTACAAGCCCTTAACCAACAATGCAGTTGAGAAAATATTTACRAAAAAGTAAAAAAATAAGAGCAACAATWAAATAACGAGGCTATATACATTGGGTACRGGTACCGAGTCAATGTGCGGGGGTACAGGTTAYTCGAGGCCATTGAGGTAATATGTACATGTAGGTAGGGGTAAAGTGACTACGCCTAACAGCGAGTAGCAGCAGCGTAATGGGGGGGTCAATAAAGCCATTTAATTAGCTGTTCAGCAGTCTTATGGCTCYGGGGTAGAAGCTGTTAAGAAGCCTTTTGGACCTCCGGTACCGCCTGCCYTGCGGTAGCAGAGAGAACAGTCTGACTAGGGTTGRTGGAGTCACTGGCAATTTTTAGGGCCTTCCTCTGACACCACCTGATTTAGAGGTCCTGGYTGGCAGGACGCTTGGCRCCGGTGATGTACTGGGCCGTACGCATTACCCTCTGTAGCGCCTTGCGGTCTGTTCTAGTCATAGGTTTGGACAGCCTCAGTCACTAAATCATGGTGATTTAGTGTGTTTATAGCATGTGCCAACACAGCTCTGAGCAGTGTCGGCACATGGTATAAACACACCATTAGTATAGTTTATGTCCGTGTGTTGACTTCTCTGGGGCATATGAGGTTTAGTATGCATGGTCTACAAGGAGGGATGTGAGGGTGTCATGGCGGATTTGAATCTCATGCCATTATAGATGTAGAAGTATCCCTCTCCGCCCTCACACCSACACAAAGCTTCTCAGAGAGCATTAGTGACTCAGTAATTTTACCTCGTTGGACTGAATGAAGAGGTGACACACACACACACACCTCGTAAGGCTGCCTGCCTCCAGCTGCTCCCCTGCTCTGTTCCTGAGGTCCTCAGTGCCAGCAGGGGAACAAAAGTTACATTGAGACCATGCAGCTGCCCAAACAGCAGAGCTCTCTCCTCCATTCACTCCTTTCTTACCACAGGCCATTCTGCCCTGGCCAGACAAAGCAACGCGCCATGACGGGAGAGGGTCGAGGGGGAAAGAGAGAAGGGGGGAGGGGAAATTGGATCCTCTCTCCTTCAGATACTACACTTCAGTCCCTGAAGCAACACGGGGACTTCAGCCTTTGTGCTAACTGGGTTTCCTTTTGTTAGCTACCCTCGGCAGGTCATCGCATGACTACAGACTGAGGKAATCTACCGGGATCCAGAAAGGGGAATTATTCCACTATTCTAGCAGCAAAAGGAGATGGGTGGACATCGGGGGTGTGTGAAATCGTRGATTTCTCWGCTTCCATTTGAATAAGAAATGTATGTGTATATGGTTCTTATCCGTTGGCTCGTCCAGTGATATTCAGACGGTGTGTGCAGGGGCAGATCTGTGTGAATTATTAGTATATGGCTGATAGGACCCTATATCTACACTGGACTTTTGCATACAGGCTTCATGCTATAGTTTATGTCTGTGTGTTCTATTGTTACATGCACATAGAGTCAGGTTCAATTACATACACACGTAACTGGAGTTCGCCATGGATTTAGGACAATCAGATCTGCAAACTCACTGCTTTGGAGGGGCCGCAATAACCCAGAGTAAATTATTTGAAGTTGCATTGTAACATAATTGAGCAGTGAGTTGCATACAGTATTACTCAGTTTTAACACCTTTGATCTGATTCTCTCTCTCTCTCTTCTGCACTAGTTTATGATGCAGTGGAAGCTCCATCTTGGCCATTTCACATATTGTAATGGGGAATTCTGGGTACACATCTAAATATCTCAGAAAGACATGTGTATATGATTCACTCGTTTGTGTGCATGAGGGTGAGATCCTGTGTGTGTGTGTGTAAAGGACTCATCTCAACACAGACATCCTGTAACTAGTCACCCAGCCACACGGCCAAACCAACTAGAAGGCGATGAAGTGTTGTGACCACAGTGAGCCAGTTGACACATCTGTAAGTGTGTGTGTGTGTATAGATATGTTAGAAGTAGCTCTGTGCCTAAACACCACCCTMCATATGAAAGCTGGGGCCTGTTGGTTGGCTTGTTAGTGAGTGATTCGTTTCTTTGTCTCAGTGCTCCACTTGTGAAATTACTCATGGGACTTTCACCAAACGGTTTTCAAGGATAGATGCCAACTTGGAAAATATTACTTAACTCACTGAATTTGCTCATAAGATAAAATCAAGTCTGAAATGTTCATATTGCTGGRGTGTCTCRTTTTGACCGTGGTTTCATAGTAGCGACGTTATTARACAATGAGCATCGTGGTGGCAATGCTGGCCATACATGGACATCATGTCCAGATGCGCGTGTACGTGCAGCGTGGAACCATTCCATTGTAAACTGAAGGCAAACTTAGGCCTATTCAKCTATCGGTTAAAACTATGCATGTTCTCTTGTCAACTGCACATAACGCATAGGGTGCTGATGCATTGTAGCAAAACAAACCCGARTGTTGTGCTAAACTGCTGTTTGGCAAAAGACAAAGTACGGAGATATCACACCACYCTACATAATTGCAAGGATAGTGAGTGCAACTTGTAACAATGTAGCTTGATCAAACGTAAACATCTTATTAAAATTGAATCATTGTTGGAGTGGGCTGGCAACATTGCTGCGCTGCTTTGTATTCAACATWTGGTCGGGTATTAGTAATCCACAGACCTGTCTTCCGAATCCATTCGACTGAGAGGTTCTCCATCCGAGGATGATATCTCGACACTGGCCAGTCTTTTGATACCGCGGTCGGTTTTCTCCGTGGATTCCTCGCTTTTGGTCTTGTCGGAGCTGGGAGGCGAGGACACGCTCTCCMCTCTTTGTTCTTGATTCAGCTCCACGATGCTCTCCCCGGTTTCGGTGCTGCTCGCAGGGATTCCCTCCACGGGACTTTTAACCGGTTCAGACAGTTCACAGGCCGMTTCTTCTTTGTTACCATTTTCCGTGGACAAAACCGATTCTTTTGCGACTTCTAGTGCGACTGAAGGCTTCTCTTTGCTGTCTCCGTTGCTCACGTCCATTTCTGTTCCGTCCTCGTTGTCACCCGGTTCCTGTTTCGAGTCTGTGGGGCCCTGCTTCTTTTTCCCGTTTTCTCCTTTGTCCAATGTTCCATTTTGCTCGTTTGTCGATGTGGAGTCTTGTTCGGTACCGTTGGTTGTAACTGCAGCCATGTTCAKAGCGCGTAGTAAGCTTTTTTTGTGTTGTAGGCTGCCCCACAAAGTTGGTTCTTTCTCCCAATCGCATGCGCTGCTTCACCACGGGTGTTCAACGGGGACGCTAGGGGAGGAGGCATAACCATGACGTAGTCCCCCACATTGTGGACCGTTCCACGTGTTTCAGAGAACTATTGTTAGATTGGTTTATATATATAAAAACAAGTGTTCCAGGAACAGAACGTTGGCCCTAATATTTCCCTTTAATTTAAGTCAATCATCACCCATTAACACATTTCAGTCATAAATCTAAACAATTCTTACCACCATACCTGTGCTCAATTCTATTAGTAAGCCTAGCCTATGTGTAATTTCATTTTTGCATAAAGCCTAGACTTATGCAAATTCATCAAAGCYGATATATTTTATTTTCTTCATGACCTCCAGGTCTTACTCTGCTGTAAAAGTATGGAGATCATGAGACCATGGATTCTTCAAGTACAGGCATTGCCATTCCAGTGTCCAGTGCAAGTTGGACTCCATTGCTGGAACTTGATGGAATGTCTGCACTGACTGATAGTCAGCGGACCCCAAGAAGAGTATCTAARGGGGATCCTAATAAAATACTAAATACGRAAGGTGGTAGGGATTAGGAACTATAGGGTAGGAGGCATGGAAAGGGTTGGAACTAGTGGAAGGAATGGAACCAGGCCCACATACCACAGAGTGCTACAGACAGGGACCACAAAAGATTCAGAGCCTSATTAACATAATGGAAGTATCACTACTTATGTCTGTCAAAGTTTGACAAATGGGCATAGCATGAAAGGAGGAGGGGGGGGAAGGGAAGAAGGTGGAAGGATGGGGCAAGAGGGTGTGAATGGAGGTAACTGACCTTATTGTGTCGATGACCTGGCTGCGTCTAGTGTGACAGTGGCATTGTCCAGAGCAGAGATCATTCATTTACCAAGTGGAGATGAGCTATTGGCCTTTAGGATACACTTCCAGTTGAAGGCCAGAGTCCCAGTCCCTCAACAATGCAGAATGGAGTTTCTCGACCTTTAAAAAGTTTGTCAATGTCTCCTCTTCAGAACCATCAGAGCTTCTATCTCATCAGTGATCAGCAAATCATATCTGTAACATAAAACCAAAACAGCTGGAAGCATTGGAAATTGAATTCCTTCTCCCAATTTTTTTTWAATGTGGGGTGGCAGGTKGCCTAGTGGTTACAGCGTTGGACTAGTAACCGGAAGGTAGCAAGATCGAATCCCCGAGCTGACAAGGTAAAAATCTGWCGTTCTGCCCCTGAACAAGGCAGTTAACCCACGGTTCCTAGGCTGTCATTGAAAATAAGAATTTGTTCTTAACTGACTTMCCTAGTTAAATAACGGTAAAAAAATGTAAACACTTAGTATATGTCCTAACAACATAACATACTCCAACCACAGCAGATAAAAACATCAACATTTATTTCACATGATATAAAACAGATGAGATATGAACATTTTGCATATTAACTAATAATAATAACCTCAGTTACAATTTCTGCTCTGCTCTTTCTATGGTGTACATCATTTACACAATGAAACTTTACATTTATGTACATTATATTTGAAGTCCTAGAGGAACAAAATGCCTGCTTATTGCTTATACATGTGCTATTCTCTTCTCTCTGTCCAGGACTCCACACAACCAGACAGAATCTAACACACAACCAGACAGAATCTAACACACAACCCTAATCTCATAAAACTATTTTATCTTTCATCTATATTTTACTTTAAATATATCTCAGCCATAGAAAAAAAACAGAGAAGCAGATCGATTCTAACCCAGGACATTCACATGTGGTTGTCGGCGGCGACCAGATCCCGATCCTCCCGACATAAATAAACACAACCTTAATAAAATATTTAAACTCTGTCCATCAGCAGCAATAGGGTGGCACCTTATTGAAGTATAAACCCATTGTATAGATAGTTCATTCTATATGTTTTATATATTTATATATTAACAACTTGTATGAACAACGGGGGAATGTGCAGTGTAAAATATGTGGGAAATTAAACTTTTAGGGCCTCAGGTTAAAAACTTAAATGGGAGTAAAACCWGTTTATTTTTTAACCGCAAGAGAATATGGCGCCTCCGTGTGGTTAAAGCAAAGCACTGCTTTTGTGTGTGTAGATTTGGTGCTTGGCCCTCTCCATAGTGTGTGACGATCTCAAATGCATACTCCTCAAGTCCTCAGGTCCTCGTCTCCTTCTCAAAATCCATTGGATGAGAAAGCCAGAGGTCCCTCCCCTCTGACCTTCTCCTCCAGTGGGTTTTGAGAAAGAGACGAGGAGACAGGACGCGAGGAGTATGCAATTGAGATCTTCCCAGTGTGAGACTCTTCTAGTGTTCTTATTTACAACTGTACAGTCCTCTCCTCGTTACAGCAGTGCTCAGCTCAGACACTCAACGCATCCTCACAGAACATGTCCAAAATAACAGACCATCATAATACCTGTAATAATAATAATCAATTATCACTCTGTAATACTATCTTGTCCTCTGAGATCTCTGTGTGAATGAGAGAGTTTTGTATCGCAGTTATTGTGTAGGCAGGCAGTAAGTAATACGAGCAGGCCTGTGCATCTACTCTTTCTGTCTGTCTGGCTACAGTCGTTTCTACTGTATACACACAGAGCTACTGGGCATGCTCTGTGCAGGCTGGCTGGTGCCATCTTGGCTCTGTAGGATGCCATCTTGGATCTTCAGACTGGCATCGCTTATGAGTCACTGCTCACAAAGGTCAATGTCTGGGCMGCAGGGATGAGTGGAAAGAGAGGGAAGAGAAAGAAGAGGAAAGAGGTGAAGATACAAAAATAGCTGATGTCACAAGCCAAAATGTCTAAAATAAATCTGAGAAAATGTGTACGCTGATATGACTAGAGAGTGCTTTTTGATTAGATGATAAATTATGGCTGTGTTTAAATGGCTGGTGTAAATATTGCCTGCTGGTAAGATCTGTGTCGATTGGAGGGTAAATCAKTGAGGGCTGAGCTTTGGGCCATGGAGTTTAGGGGTTGATGGGTAGAGATGAGTAAAGGTCAAAGGTTGTAGGTAAGGACAGGGAAGTCTCTTACTGAGTGTAGTTCAGTTCACATAACCACCTCCTCGACACGTCTACACACACATGAAGTGGGATCCGTCAGTGAGTTGAGGAGGAGAAGGAGAGGAGGACTGGGGCGGACAGGGCAGGCTTTTCACTGCAAACAACACACACGGGGCAAACCCACAACACATACAGTACCAGTCAAAAGTTTGGACACCTACTCATTCAAGGACACCAATAAGAAGAGACTTGATTGGACCAAGAAACACAYGCTATGGACATTAGACCGATGGAAATCTGTCCTTTGGTTTGATGAGTCCAAATTTGTGATTGTTGGTTCCAACCGCCGTGTCTTTMTGAGACGCAGAGTAGGTGAACGGATGTCTCCACATGTGTGGTTCCCACCGTGAAGCATGGAGGAGGTGTGATGGTGCTTTGCTGGTGACACGGTCTATGATTTATTTAGAATTCAAGGCACACTTAACCAGCATGGCTACCACAGCATTCTGCAATGATWCWCCATCCCATCTGGTTTGCACTTAGTGGGACTATCATTTGTTTTTCAACAAGACAGTGATSAAAAACACACCTCCAGGCTGTATAAGGGCTATTTGACCAAGAAGGAGAATGATGAAGTGCTGCATCAGATGACCTGGCCCCCACAATCACCCAACCTCAACCCAATTGAGATGGTTTGGGATGAGTTGGACCGCAGAGTGAAAGAAAAGCAGCCAATAACTGCTCAGCAAGACTGTTGGAAAAGCATTTATTATGAAGCTGGTTGAGAGAATACCAAGAGTGTGCGAAGCTGTCATCAAGGCAAAGGGTGGCTACTTTGAATAATCTCAAATATATTTTGATTTGTTTAACACTTTTTTGGTTACTACATGATTCCATATGTGTTATTTCATCGTTTTGATGTCTTCACTATTATTCTACAATGTAGAAAAATAGTACAAATAAAGAAAAACCCTTGAATGAGTAAGTGTCCAAACTTTWGACTGGTACTGTACGTAAGTGCTTTGACATTTATCAGTTATATATCAATCAATCAATCCATCAACCAATCATCATTAACAAAGCGATTTCTGACTGTTCTCAAACCTGCCATCAGGTTGTTGTTGAGTTTAGCTCCCTCTGCTGGTAGTTCATAGGATATGTCAATGTTGTTCCCCTGGGTCTCATGCTCCGGGGCCTCCCCTCGCATCGCCTCACTCTGCATCACATCCTCCTCAGGTTCAGGAGTCAGTGCTTCTGACACAGCAGCTGGCAAACTGGCACAGTCACACCTTCACATTCAGGCCTTATTCCAATACTTACAAAATGCATCCTTCTTTTCTGCCTTTAATGAGGTAGTCACTGATCTAAATACAGTTGGATGAAGGAAGGGACGGTTTTAAAGTATTCAAAAAGGGTCAAAGTTGCTATCGATCCAGAGAGGCTAAGATAAGTCCTGGTGAGGCCTAGCTAGTCTCACCTGTTGTGGGGAATGAGGGTGTTGGGAGTGTGGGTGTTTCTCCTCTCTGTCTCCCTCTCCCCCTGCTGTTGATGTTGTCCAGGGATCAGGTACTGAACATACAGGGGCTTCAKACCCTGATCTGATATCACCATCATCTGGGTCTCTGACACCTGCAACACATGGACAGTGAGATAGACTGTAGTCTGGGCTGTGTTCAGGAGGTACCAAACAGGAAAATATGTTTTGAAACGAAGCTCTTATTTTCACATGCCCTACTGAACACGATCTTGGTGGTCTAATGTCAACCCCTAGAGGCTACCTCTTCGGTATTTGGGGATCTGAAGAAAGTCCAGTCCCTGAGCAACACCAGCAGTACACATTTTTATTCTAGCCCCTGACAAGCACACCTGATTCAACTTGTCAACTAATCATCAGGCCCTCCATGAGATGAATCAGCTACCTTTGTCCCGGGGCTACAACAAACATGTGTACTGTTGATGATCTSGAGTTGAGACACACTGGTATAAAGCACATGGTGATAACCAATGGTCTTAAGCAGCTTTCGCAAATATTATTTTAAAACTAGGCAACTATATTAGAGGGCATTAATTGATCCAACATCATCATCAGATCATGAGATTCCATGGAGCTCAGGCCAACTCAGGGAGGTGTGTCTCTCTCTGTAGCCCAGTGTGAGTCATCACGGCTGGGCTGAGGCCCAGAGATAAACCCCTAAATCCAGGCTGGATCCTCCTCACGCCCAGAAAGCCTCCATTAGCCTCCCAGATCAGATTAAAGGACATTAACACAGAGACCAGGCTGCTGCCAACACAACACAGCCATTAATCTTAGCTCAACGTTATTGGATTAGATATACATTTGTCCTTGAACGGGGAATATGTTTCAAGTATTTCCTTTATCTCTGAATACCCTCTTTGAAAACGTTCATTTTTCAGTAAAGGAATACAGTGTTCTGTGAATCCTTGGTGTGGATCTTTCTTATTCACACAGAGAGTTACAGTACACCATGCTGACTCAGTCACCACTCCTACTAGTCATCAACATACGTATCAAATGATAGTCTGCCATACATATTCTGCTCTCTGGTGGTCTGTGTGAGTAGGGACACTCCCGTACCTCTGTGTCCATGTTGGAGCTCTCCGTCTGGGGCTGTGGCTCCTCCTCACTCAGCCTGGGGACAGGGATGACATCCACCTCCTCAGCTCTGTAGCTGATCTCTTCCACCACAGTGATTTCCATCTCCAGCTCCACCACTGCAGCCTTGTCAATATCTAGCGCCTCTTCTGAAGACACTGCAGTCCTCTCTCTGACTAGTTCTTCAGCTGCAGCTCTAGCTCTCTCCAATTCTTCTGCAGCTGCTGCTACTGCGGCCCGGTCTCTCTCCAGCTCCAATTCTGCAGCCCTGTCCATCTCCTCTTCTACAGCCACAGCAGTCCTGNCACTCCCGTACCTCTGTGTCCATGTTGGAGCTCTCCGTCTGGGGCTGTGGCTCCTCCTCACTCAGCCTGGGGACAGGGATGACATCCACCTCCTCAGCTCTGTAGCTGATCTCTTCCACCACAGTGATTTCCATCTCCAGCTCCACCACTGCAGCCTTGTCAATATCTAGCGCCTCTTCTGAAGACACTGCAGTCCTCTCTCTGACTAGTTCTTCAGCTGCAGCTCTAGCTCTCTCCAATTCTTCTGCAGCTGCTGCTACTGCGGCCCGGTCTCTCTCCAGCTCCAATTCTGCAGCCCTGTCCATCTCCTCTTCTACAGCCACAGCAGTCCTGGCCATCTCCTGCTCCACCACTGCAGCCACCTCAGTCATGTCTCGCTCCAGCTTTTCTATTGCAGCTCGACCCCTCTCCATTTCTTCTTCAGCAGCTGCTGCAGCCCTGTCTCTCTCCAGCTCCAGTTCTGCACCTCGGTCTCTCTCCAGCMCCACYGCTGCAGTCCTGTCCCTCTCCAGCTGCTCTGTAACTCGGTCTCTGACCTCCTCCAGGTCTTGCAGTGCTGCCTCCAGCTCCTGGGTGTCTGTGGAGAACACCACCTCTCGCCTGACCTGTGGTAGACACACATGCCAAATGAATAACTCAGTTTTACAGTGTACACAACGCTGAGAAACAAGGTTAATCAACACACACACACTCGCGCACAGACCCCCCCCCCACCCCAGCTGTCTCTGTTGTCAGGTACACATCAAGTCCTATCAAAACACACACACACCAAACAGAGGAGGACTTACCTGTGTAATGAAGGGGTTCTCCTTGGAGAAGGATGGCGAGCGTGAGGGGGAAATACTGCTGCTACTTCTCTTCTTCTCCTTGAGCGAGGCCTGCTGGTGTCGCCTGATCCTCTCCAGCTGCTCCTCTACACTCATCCTGGCTCTGCCGCTCTCCCGCTCCCCCGGTCCGCATGTCTGCTCCACCGCACTGTGAGGACGGTCCTACAGGGGGAGCAGTGGAGCAGGGATCAGTCATGTTGGATTATTATTACACCGAGAATGTTTTATCTGCCTGTCTATTGGTGACATATTATATCCATCTCCAGCTTTTGTAGTGGTAAAACATGGCAGGGAATGAATAGCAACAGTAGCACCTCCAAATCCAAAATCAGTGCTGTCCTGTCTATCACAAAAACAGTTTCTAATATGTTTTCTAGGGTCAGTTTATAGTTCAGTTCCCCTGCTATTCCCTAAAGTGCTGAGTCAGGCTTACAGTCCTGGGGTCAGGCTTCTTGCTCTTCCTCAGGGTGACGTAGGAGGCGATGGTGCAGGACTCTGGGGGGCTCATGGGGGATTTGGTCCTGGATGGCACGATACCCACTGGGTAGACTGGTACTCCTAATGGGACTGGGAGGGGAGTGGGACTAAGTCAGTTACAAAGCCATTTGGGGTGTTACATTTTTTTATATTCAGTTAATAGAGTACTTATGAATCATACTTATAATACTCTTTATAAGTTTACTTTGTATGGAATTTCTAATTACAACTTGAATTCACTGAATTACAATAGTTTTGACCCTAGCCCGTATCCACCTTGAAACAGCGGCAGCAGCGTAACCAAACTGGACATTGTTGACAGACAGTGACTGACCTTTAGTGGCCGCAGGCTCCTTGTCTGTGGTCAGCCCTGTCTGTAGTCTGTCCTTGTCATTGTCCTCTCCGTTGTTATCGTCCACCTCCTCGGCTACAGTGGTCAGCTCTGGCTCACTCTTATACAGACGGTAGTCTGGGCCTTGCTGTAGAGGGACAGAGAGTCAGCATACTGAGAGGTACACACATAGGAAACAGTCACGTGCGCATGCCCGCACGCACACACGCAGGTCACAAAGTGGTCATGGTGGATGTGACCGATGGATAGTCGAGACAAATTTAAAACGGCGCCGCAAAGAGCAGAAAACTGTTAACTGGCAGCCCAAACACTAAGAGTAGGCAKACCGCAGKACAGCACTCAGACACAGTCAGAATGACAACTGGGGTGGAATCACACAATCACACACGCTTCCATGGAAACAAGAACAAGCCAAACCGAAGAGCAAACAGATGACAAACCCAAGGAATGAATACGTCAAACTCAACACTCCAGGGTAAGAGGCAGGGAAAAACCTAAATGTCGACAAATGTTAAAACAAATGACAAATGATTCAGAGCAAATGAAAAGAGTCACAACGGTGACCCAAGTTGGCGATGAGAGATGAACCATGTATGGTGAGGGTAAAGGTGGAGGGTCTGGGGTCAACGTGTACTGGTCTTGTACAGTGTAAGATAAAGTTGCCCCTAGACACCGACCTAAGATCAGTTTAGTATTACCTCGCCCTAACGGTTAAGATTAGAATATATTTGGTGAAGTTAAACAGATCCGAGATCTGTGCTTAAGGGCAAGTAGTGATGATGAAGCACAAGGACAGGGATGAAGGGTCAGGRGTGAGGGGTCAGCGTGTCTTACACTGCTGTGTGTTCCGTTCCTCTGGCCGTGCTTGCTTGTGTGTGGTGGCGGACGGGTGCCCGAGGGGGAGGGAAGGGGGGGTACAGCGGGAGGGCGCTCTGTTGAGCCGTAGGACTGGGGCAGGGGTGGGCGGGGGGCTGACGGTCACCTCCGTGAGAGGACAGAGTGACCGGAACAAGGTCACGGCTGCCGCATGAGGAGGGATAGATAGAAAGTTGTTGTTGTTGAGACACTCTTGGGACAAGCATGCACAACCAGACCCTGCTTAGACAGATCAGCACAGCCTCCTGTGGCATTGAGTGGAGCTATCCGTCTCATCCGTCTCACATGTAGGCTACGGACAGCTCTAAATCAGTTCAAAGACTCCATGCACAGATTCTATTTATCTGGTGTTGACATATTCTGATGTTTTCCTTTATCACAAAAGTAGAAGTGAGACTCACCTCGTTCTTCTGTAGGTTTGAGATGGGTTTGGACCAAGGAAACCAGTGTCAGTGGTCCTCTGGGGTTTGTTCTTGGCCAGAGCCTCCATCACATCCTGGATCCTCCACAGCTCCTTCTGATCTGGACATGCTGCTGGCTGGGAGGTTCTGTCTGCTCACACAGTGACAGAAAATGTTAAAAAACACTCTCCATCTTGCAAATGTGTGATTGCATGTGAGTGAGTGGTTGAGACAGAGTGAGAGAGACTTCCTGTGGGCTGCCCAGGGTCTCTGCTGTTCCAACAGGTTGGTTTTGGCCAGAGAGACGCCAGACTCCATTTTATCATACTCCCTCCACGACCGCTCCAACTCCTGAGAGACGAGAGGGTGTCACTACTAGACAGCCTGTGTGTGTGCGCTTGTTTWTGTGRGTGTGCACTGACTRACAGCATTGACCCTGGAGAGATKRTGACAGGTGCTGATCWGTGTGTGTGTTTGTGTTGACATCTGCATGTACAGTGTGTGTGTATACATATGAACGCACAGTGTTGACCCGTGCCAGTTCTCTACAGGTACTGAGCAGTCCATTCTGCAGTACGTCTCTCTGCTGTATAAGGCTCTGTACGGCTGCTGGGTTGTCAGAGCTCTGCTCTATCTCCTGACTGGCAGACAGCAAAGCCGTCTCCAGGGTGTGCTGCAGAGAGATAGGAAGAAGAAGGAAGAAAGAAAGAAAAGAAMAAAGGAGAAGACGACAACGACACAGGTCAGCACAACATCTACAGCTAACATTTGTCTGACAACTACACACAGATACACAAACAGAACCACAGGCAAAGAACCAACCAAACATTATCAAAGCATCTCCACCATCAAAAGGGTGTACCGCCACTCCCAGGACTCTAGGGGGCAGGCTAGGGCTGCTGTCTMAGAGGGAGAGTCTCAGTTCCCAGCTGTGAGTCTGCTAGCTAGTCTATACACTGTGTACCTGTGGTACAAGCCTGGCAGAGGAGGGATGGTAGTCTTGGAGTGACCATGAGAAAGTATTCATACCACCTTATTCCACATTTTATTTTGTTATAGCCTGAATAAAATAATAACTCATTTGTCTACACACAACACCCCATAATGACAAAGTGAAAACATGTTTTTAGAAATGTTTGCAAATTTATWMAAAATTAAATACAGAAYTCTCATTTACATAAGTATTCACACSTGAGTCAAGCACCTTTYGCAGRGATTACAGCAGTGAGTCTRTCTGGGTRTCTAAGTCTCTCTTCAAAATTCTTCAAGCTCTGTCAAATTGGTTGTTGATCATTGCTAGACAACCATTTTCAGATCTTGCAATAGATTTTCAAGCAGATTAAAGTCAAAACTGTAACTCGGCCACTCAGGAACAATCACAGTCTTCTTGGTAAGCAACTCCAGTGTAGATTTGGCCTTGTGTTTTAGGTTATTGTCCTTCTGAAAGGTGAATCCATCTCCCAGTGTCTTGTGGAAATCAGACTGAACCAGGTTTTCCTCTAGGATTTTGCCTTTTCTTAGCTCCATTCAGTTTCTTTTTTATCCTGGAAAAACTCCCCAGTCCTTAATGATTACAAGCATACCCATAACATGATGCAGCCACCACTATGCTTGGAAATATGGAGAGGGGTACTCAGTAATGTGATGTATTGGATTTTRGCCAAACATAACACTTTGTATTAGAACAATAAGTAAATTGCRTTGCCACATTTTTTGCAGWATGACTTGTAAACAGGATGCATGTTTTGGAATATTTTATTCTGTTCAGGCTCCCTTCTTTTCAGTCTGTCAATTAGGTTAGTATTGTGGATTAACTGCAATGTTGTWCAACCATCCTCAGTTTTCTCGAATCACAGCCATTAAACTATATTACTGTTTTAAAGTCACAATTTGCCTCATGGTGAAATCCCCAAACCATTTCCTTCCTCTTCGGCAACTGAGTTAGGAAGGACGCTTGTATCTTTGTAGTGACGGTGTATTGATACACCATCCAAAGTGTAATTAATAACTTCACCATGTTCAAAGGGATATTCAATGTCGGATTTTTTATTTTAACCCATCTACCAATAGGTGTCCTTCTTTGCGAGTCATTGGAATCCCTCCCTGGTCTTTGTGGTTGAATCTATGTTTGAAATTCACTGCTCGACTGAGGGACCTTACCGTTAATTGTGTGTGTGTGGTACAGAGATGAGGTAGTCATTAAAAAAATCATGTTAAACACTATTATTGCACACTATTATTATTGAGTCCATGCAACTTATTATGTGACTTGTTAAGCAGATGTTTACTCTTGAACCTATTTAGGCTTGCCATAACAAAAGGGTTGAATACTTATTGATTTTTTATTAATTTGTAAAAATGTTTAAAATCATAATTCCACTTTGAAATTATGGGGGTATTGTGTGTAATCCAATGACAAAACAAATCTCCATTTAATAAATTTTAAATTGAGACTGACAAAATGTGGAAAATGTCAAGGGGTGTGTATACTTTCTGAAAGCACTGTATCTCCTCCCGTCTCGGCACTCTCTCTCTCTCTCTCTATCCTTCTCTCCCTCTGTGTAATAAAGGTCTACTCCAGCCTCAGACAGCCCAGTGTGTGTTTGTGTGTGTGAAGCAAGTTGTCAGTTGAAAGAGTGAGTACAGTAGTTACCTTCTCTCTGTGTAGTTGCTGTAGTTTCTCCTCCTGTGTTCTCACCACTTGGTCCTGCTCACATAGTCTGCTCAGCTTAGTCTGAAACACACACAGTGGTTGTTAACACACACACACACAGTAGTTGGTAAGAATTCGGCATTGAATTAGGATTTTTTCCAGCGAGCTGAGCTGTGTGGTATTCTATTAACTTAATTGAATCTTTCAATCTATGTCAGGAAGCCAACTGCTGTGTGTCTAGACTAGAGGATACGTGCAAAGGGAAAGGAARACTTTCCCCTCTATCTAYACAATAATAAAAGGACTTGGTCTTACGTCTATGTCGATGTCTTCTGGCCTCTGGTGGCTGTAGGAGTTGTCTTTGTAGTCCTCAGGGCTGATCTGAAACACCAGACAGCRTTAGAGACACATGCTGTGTTTACACAGGCAGCCCAATTGTGATCTTCTTTTCACTAAAATGGTCTTTTGACCAATCAGATCTGCTCTGATTTGAAAAGATCTGATGTGATTGGTCAAAAGACCAATTTGTTGAAAAAAATATCAGAATTGGGCTGCCTGTGGGAAGACAGCCACAGACAGGGGACGGCAAAACAACCTGTAATACAGACCCATGACATGGGGTGCTTCTCAATAGTCTACTTGTCTCCTTGTTAAAGAACTGGACTGGTGAAAGCCCATTTCTAGTAGGTATCCKCCATATTGCTTACAGCCGTCCCGTATCTTCCGATCAGTGCAGATGAAGGAGAAYACACGAGGAGGGAAGGCCACTAGAGTATTGAGATGCACCCATGGTCTGGTTAWTCATTGTGATGTGGTTTTCATGGTAAATATCTGCGTCCTTACAAGGAGTTGTCCACAGGGTCAATGAAGCCCAGAGAGAGAGAGAGCGAGAGAGAGAGTGAGAGAGAGAGAGCGAGAGCGAGAGCGAGAGGGTGATGGAGCTCTTCATGCAATTTCAATGACCTTCTCTTCTCATAACTTATGACTTTACAACACTTCGGATACAACTTCTCAGCCCAAATTTCCATTTCATAATAAGGAGTGTCAGCCCCCTCTGCTGGGAAATCAGACTGTGTTTTCCACCTCAGTAGCATCACTGATAACAGTCCTACTGATGGAGGCTCCAGGGGTGTGAAGAAGCTATGAAGAGGACAGGAAGCTGGCATCAGGAGGTCACCAGAGACTAGAGCAGGATGTTCTCACACACACACACACACCCTTTAAGAGAGGCTAGAGGGCTGCTGCAGTGGTTGGCTAGGCTGGATGTATAGTCCTCTGTGCTGGCAGCTCTGCCCTGTGCCACACTAATTACCGTCCCCTCGGTGCGCTCTTCATTACTGTCCCCCGGTACACTCTGTCATGGCTGGAGCTTGACTAATGAAAACCTCTAAAAGACCTGGGCTAAATCTGGCCCTCACGGAGGCACACACATTAACGCACACACACAGCTGGGAAAACCAGCCATCCTCACACAGGTGATTTTCAACCCCAGGACGGCTAAAGAGGGGGAGGTTTAAGAGAGCAGGGCTGAAATCATACCATTAAAAGCCTGTAATAAAGTGATAACATAGCACAGTGGAAAGGCCAGACTATGGACCTCACACAGTACTCCCTCAAGGACAATTTCCCCAGCTAAAAATAAAATACCCCTGCCCTCTTTCAATCACTGTTACACTATCGGGCCACCACCCGAAAAAGGACGTCATTCTATTGAATACATAAACAAAATATTTTGCATTGAGCTCTTATCATACCCACATATGGACAGACTGAAAATAATATTACGGAGAAGAGAGGTGCTGATTTGACTGTGATCGTACAGTGCCTAGCCAACATAAGATCCATCATCAACAGCATTGGCATTGCAGGAAGACGGGGTACGGCTCTAAGGTAGCATCCACCATAATAACCAACAGCAACAATACCATCAAGTTACAATGAGGTAGGATGGGCATGGCTATGTAGCATCCACCATAAGCCATGCTAACATCAGTCCAACCTCGGACTGACGAAAAAAGCAAAAATGGATGAAGAGGAAGTGCTGTAGTCAAATCAACACATGAAGGGTAAGTAGCAAACAATGTTGGGATCATGACACCAGGAAGAGGGGGAACCGACGACTGACTGACTGCATCCAATGTGAACAAAAACAGGAGGGATCGATGATGYAGGGAGGAGAGGAGTGCGGGAGAAGAGTCATTGGTTTGCCAATAAGACCTTACTTGCTGGTACAGTTGAGGCCTTGGAGCAGAGTTCTCAATCATAGTGTGAATCATGAAGATTAACGGCTCATTGTCCTTCGTCTAGTGGGAGATCGAAGTTAGGTAGGGTGGAAGGGAGCAACAATACACAACAGCATAATATAGGTGTTAGTTAGTGAACACAACAGCAGAGCCTAGAAAGGATCCATAGAAATAAAGAACACATTGTTGTCATAAGGTACTAGTGATTGAGGGAGACCAGGGGCTTGAGCCAACAACCCTGGGGTTATATCTACCACCTGTACCATAAAGACTCAGACCTTCTGGGAGAAGTCCTAGTACATTTACAGTAGATACAAGGAGGCCACAGTTGGGTCCAAAGACAATATTGCCAGTCCCTCTCAGCAGACGGAGGAGACACGTAACGTCCTGCTTTTCTTACTGTCATCGTTTACATCATCCCCGACCAATATCTACCAACAAAATAGCAAAACAATTGCATGCATTGGAGCCTGTGGACCAGGGGAATGAGCGCGGTGGCGAGTTAAAGTTCATTCATAACCGCTGTGAAATTGTCTGCCATTAGAGGTGAAAGCCTTTGAAATGGCAGAACAAATCATTTCACAATTGGTTAGAGGGGTCACAATCAGACTCAGTGAAGTCGCTAAGTGAGGTCCCACATGGTAGAGTGGTTTCTCCTGCTGCACACGACCTTTTCAGAAACAGGAACTCAATTATTTATCTATCGTGGAAACCCAGTTCTAAACCCAAAAAATAAACGCCCGCTTTAGACGTCTGCCCTGATTACCGATGCCTGAGTGAGCGTTAGTCAGAACGTCAGTCGCTATGCCTAGCCACTTTACCTGAAACCCCAGAGGTTGTTTCTATACAGTCTTAATTACATTATGACAATGACATGACTGACGTACTACAGGTACACATCATCAAGTTAAAAACGTAATGAGAAAACACAACATGCCTTAAGGTTCCCTTCATCCTCAAAAGTTTAAGTTTGCTCTCGTGCTTTCTCAAGCGTGAATTCAATTTTTTTTTTAATAAAGAATGTTCTCCAGGGACTGTACGAACTATACAGCAAACATATGAGTAAGCTTATTAGCTTAGGGCAGCATTGCCAGGCCAAGTAAAGTCGTTTTAAAAGTTTTAAAGTATTTTTTACTTTCCATGTACTGAGCTAGACAATATATCCTCCCGTGGGAATGCAGGTTTGCGCAGCTCCTATTCTGCAGTGAACGGTATATGCTTCAGGAGGGCCGGAGAGAAAAGAGTGAAAAGGAGAGAGAAAGTATAGAAAAGACAAAAAGGAGGCGGCCCTGGCATTTGAGTCACTAATAACCCTGGGCAGAGTGAGAGCAGCTGGGTGTATGACCAACCCTGAGGAGTGCCTAACCCTGAGAAACACACACACACACAGACAGAGACAGAGACACACGCAGAGACAGAGACAGAGAGAGAGAGAGACAGAGAGAGAGCGAGAGAAAGACCAGAGATAAAACAGTACTCCTCACCTGGCTGTCCAGATACATGAGGTTCCTCTGAAGGTGATGAGACAGGACCTCACTCTAACATCAGAAGGTAGTAGAAAAGAGGGAAGAGAGAAGAGTCAGACAGGAGAGAAAGAGAGAAGGGAGAGGGAGATTGAGTAAGGGAAACAGCAGGAAATAGAAGTAGAACTGGTACAAGCTGATAGTGAAAGATGGAGATGAAAGAGGAAGTTGCTACCGTGGCTTTGGCATT
>NC_036840.1:8777011-8834386 GCF_002910315.2 Salvelinus sp. IW2-2015 | reverse complement strand
ATACAGTGTAGACGATGCTAATAATGTTGTAAATGACTAATTGTAGCTGGAAACGGCTGATTCTTTTATGGAATTTATTGCTTCTTTAATCAGAAATTTTTCAGATGTGCTAACATAACTGCAAAAGGGTTTTCTAATGATCAATTAGCCTTTCAAAAATGATACACTCTGAAATTAGCTACACAACATGCCATTGGAAACACCGGAGTGTTGCTTATTGTTGCTTATGTAGATATTCCATAAAAAATATAATAATATAATTTCTGCCGTTTTCCAGCTACCGAAACAAACTCGTGCATTGGACCGGCGGTCAGGTGGGTAGTTAATACTGAAGAGAGAGCGGAGAGAGAGAGAGACAGGAAGGGGCAGGATTGCTCTGTTACATGTACTGATTTCAGACTGGCAGAAGTAAAATTAATGCATATAAATTAAACAAATTTAATACGCTTCAATTGCAGGAGACTATTTTCATATGTCATATATATCTGTGCTCTTGTAAAATACTCTGGTGCATCATTTTAGCATCGTGTAAGACTGGCTTAGATGAGTGGTCCCATTCCCTGTCCGTTACCCTTGGTGAGGTTTGATCCTGTGCCTGCGGTCTATACGTCAATAGTCTAGGTCCTCTGAACACGGGTGAGGCACCTCAGACCCTGGTGGGTTGTCTCTGCGGTGCTGGCCCGGAGGGGAGAAGGTGTGGTAGAGGGCCAGGGATCCATGGGAGGGGGATGTGGGGATGGAGTGGGCCACCCCCTGGTGCACAGAGATGTTCCCCATGGTCTTGGGGCTGGGCAGGGTCCCGTAGTGGCCTGGTGGTGGRGGGCCCTGCCTGGAGAAGGCCTGCCTCTGCTGCCACTCATACAACTGCCACATGGTGTCGTCCCTCATGGAGCGCCTCTTGTCTGCATTTACAGTTTTACATTTCAGTCATTTTGCAGAGGCTCTTATCCACACAGACTTTAACTAGGTTAAAACAAACACAACATATCACAGTCGTTACAAGAAAAACCATACAACCTCAAGATAGTGGCTATCTGCAAAATCAGTGCCAGAAAGAAAAGAAGTGTGAGTGCAAGAAAGACAAGTATAACAGCAAAGTCTTCCACTGCGTCCCAAACGGTACCTTATCCCCTATTGTCCCTGGTCAAAAGTAGTGCACTACATAGGGAATGGGGTGCCATTTGGGGCACAGCCAAGTACAACAGTAAAGTTTAAGACCCATCACCTGAGTTGGATGTGGGAGCCAGGGCGCGGTCGTAGACGGAGCCGGCCACGCTGCAGATGCTTTCAGGTCGGGACAGCATGTTCCTGGGGAGGGTACGGTAGCCCTCYGGGTAGCGGGGAACGATCTGGGCACGGTGGCTGGGCATGTTGCGGGGCAAGGTCTGGTAGGAGGTGATGCTGGAGGACAGGGGGACAAGGAGGGGGAAGTCAGTCAATGAATCAGCTAATAAAACATAATTTTCAATAGCATGATTTACAAATACTTTGATCAATCAATCAATCAATCTACAAATAACATAGCATTTTATAAACTGGATGGTTCGAGCCCTGAATGCTGATTGGCTGACAGCCGTGGTATATCAGACTTTCCATACCCGTATACCACGGGTATGACAAAACATTTATTTTTACTGCTCTAATTACGTCGGTAACTAGTTTATAATGGCAATAAGGCACCTCAGGGGTTTGTGGTATATGGCCAATATACCACAGCTAAGGGATGCGTCGTGCGTAAGAACAGCCCTTAGCCATGGTATATTGGCCATATACCACACCACCTCGTGTCTTATTGCTTAAATATAGTTCTAGAGAACAACCTGAGCCTAACCCCTAAAGAGCAATAATAGGTACTTAGTAGTGTAAGTACAGCACGCTCACTGCCGCTCTCTGTTAGTCTTAACAGTACAGTACCTACTACCTCCTGTAAAAGGTACTGTACCGTACCTACTACCTCCTGTAAAAGGCACTGTACAGTACCTACTACCTCCTGTAAAAGGTACTGTACAGTACCTACTACCTCCTGTAAAAGGGACTGTACAGTACCTACTACCTCCTGTAAAAGGTACTGTACAGTACCTACTACCTCCTGTAAAAGGTACTGTACAGTACCTACTACCTACTGTATAAGACACTTTGTGTCCAAATCGTGTGATTTGTGTCCAAATCGATGCATTTTTAGGTGCTGTATAGCGCAATGTCCCTAAAATAGTTCTCACATTTCTAATGATCAAGGTTTTTCCACCATGAAAGCTTATCTGGCGTCTGTAAATAGAGGAAGTTCTTGGAAATTATCTTAGCAATAAAGATCACAGCAATAATGCTACACGCGCATACCCATATACACGAACACACACCACATGTGGAAAAGGAGGAGACAGAGCAATGTGTCCTCCTGCCACAAAGTATTTTTGTCCATTTTGGAGTGCCGCCATTTCCTAATGTTCTTGAACTTGGGATTTCACTTGAAGTATGTCACAATTATCTGCTACTGTAGTCTTCTCCAGAGCCCTGTAGCGTGCCTTTATGTAGGTTGACATTTATTGGGATGAATCTTCTCCTGGAGGCCGAGTTGAGCGGTTTGCATTAAATGGGCCAGCCGCAAAGTCAAAATAGGCTATATAGTAAAAAATGCTTGAAAACAAAAATGTGCTTTTAGGTTTTAGTTTAAGGTTAGGCATAAAGTTAGCAGTGTGGTTAAGGTTAGGTTTAAAATCCGATTTTATGACTGTGGCTATGCCCGCTAGTAACCACCAGTGTTGGGATTAGTTACTTGAAAAAGTACATATTAATCAATACATTGAAGTAAAAAGTTACTTTACAATATTACTTTGTGTGGAAAGTAACACATATTACTATTTATGTTAATTTGCTTTACCTTCATGAAAAAATCTCACTGTTTGACTGTCGGAGGGAGCAAGGCTAGCCATGCGCGCTCTACCAAAGTCAGGCTACTTCCTAACTCAGGTTTGATCACTAGTTTCTCCTTTCATCTGTGGCGCTGCTTCCTGTGCTAGTCTACAAGTGCTGCGCTATATATGGGCTGCTTAATTAGCCATATACAGCATTCTGTAAGCCAAACACCTGTACAGATTTCCTATCTTTCCATTCAAAATCTATCTCGAGCCGCCAGTTCTCGTTATAGACTGTACACGGACCCATAGAGATGTATAGAGGGCACACTTGCCACTAGACGGGACAGCCGTCTATGGGCTTATTTATCACAGAAGCTATCATTGGCAAAGACCAGAGGTGCACCCTCTATACATTTCTATAGACAGCAGCTGTCATGACATTTCTCCAAACAGCTTCTCTCCACTCGCACGAACATAAATGAGGAAACAAGTCGAGAACGGATCATGGAAACACATACTCAGTGGAGATATGATTCTGAAAGTAATGCACGCATTGTTTGACAAAACTAATATAGTACCCAGTTTGAAAAAGTAACGGGTTACTCTACTCTGTTACTCATAAAGGTAATCTGATTACGTAACACATTACCCCAGCATTGGTGACCACCCTGCAGAGCTGCCTTCAGAACAAGATTCATCCCAATATATGCCAACCTGCTGCCTTTATAATTACCATATTACACTGGGAGGATGCATGCTTGGCTCGCCGACAGACTCCACTCTCGGTCGATATTATACTGTACTCACTGACAGGTATCTGGGCGACTCTATAGGAATGCACAGTATGACGGGAGGTAAATTGTGTTGCGGAAAACACAGCAGAAGTCCTGAGATTTGTCTGCCAKCCCCTCCCCTTCTGAAACCCTAACCACCCACCCAGGCAGCGCCGACATTAACAGCTTTCCCTGTGACAATGTCATGTGTGTGTAGTCCCCTACTCTCCATGGAGTCCATAGTCGCCTTGATAATGACTTTCACCCTGGACGAACGCTAGGAAGACCTGGGGAGGGCTTAACCTGTGGCTAGAGAGATGCTTCTGTGACCAACTGGGTATGAACCCGGGTCTCTTACTTGTGTTTGCCCACAGAGCTCAAGCCTCAAGGACCTAACATAATTCTTCAGGTCTTAGGCAAGGTTACTCCCGGGGAAGACCTGACCTTTAGCTTGAGGGATGATGCTTCTCTGTGGCTTCTACTGATAAGGCTGTACTCTCCATCAGACACCATAAAAATGGAGGCTAAACAGCCATGTCAGGCCTACTCTATGGCCTACCATAGTCAGTGCATTGCTGGTCTAGGCAAGCTGCTGAAAACTGGTCTGATGAGAGGACAGTTCTGTGCTGCATGTGCCAGAGATAAGAATCTGGAATATTGAGGCGTTCTAGAATATCTTTAAAACTCTGTTTTATATATATTTACACACAATGAGGTTGGAATAATACTGTGAATTTGTGAAAATTATGATAATGCCCTTTTAGAGTAAGAGCTGTTTGAAAAGATCACCTGAAATTTCAGCCTGTTTTGGTGGGATGGAATTTTGCCTGCCTGGCAACATGAGAAATTCTTGCTTGAGAAATTGCTATTTGCCAAAATGCAATTTTTTGTCTCTTTTTGACCATTTTAATTGAAAATAATCACAGTAAGGTACTTAAATGATGAATTATATAATATTGAGATAAAAACAGCAGAATTGGACCTTTAAACAGAAACAAAAGCCAGTTTCCAACGTTTCGGCTGGATGCCTTTATCAAGAGCAAAAACAATAATCAAAATGGTACAATAAAATTAGGTTCCCTCCAACTCACAAATATTGAGCAGAAATTACTTATTTGGGCAGAAAGGGGGACACCTCTCCACACCCATAAGTTAACAAATTGTTAAATGACATACCTAATAAACAATTATTAAACTAGCAACTAAATGTATGTACAAACCTCTGATCTATGTTGAAATTAAAATAACTGGTTTATGGTCATTCATGTATTGTCATTCAAAGCATTATACAGTAGATGGTCACATTGGTTTTACCCTGATATACAACAAAAATAGTACAAAACCACTGATGCAGCCTTTTTCAGTTCCTCTAAGCAACAAAGATACAAAGAAAGATATGTGTTAGTGATAAGGTGTTGAAAAAAATGAAATAGGATCTGATAAAAATTGGAGAAGTAAAAAATTGGCTTATTTCTAAGTAATTTCAGATGAAGCAGAAATATTACACTCCAGACAGAGCATTAAAAGGGTCTTAATCAGAATTGTCTAAACAAACCTCAAATAACGGAATTTGTACTTTTAACCCCTTCTCTGCCCAATTGGTAGTTACAGTCTTGTCCCATCGCTGCAACTCCCCTACGGACTCGGGAGAGGAGAAGGTCGAGAGCCATGCATCCTCCGAAACACGACCCTGCCAAGCTGCACTGCTTCTTGACACACTGCTCGCTTAACCCGGAAGCCAGCCGCACCAATGTGTCAGAGGAAACACCGTCCAGCTGGCGACCGCGGTCAGCATGCAGGTGTCCGGCCCGCCACAAGGAGTCGCTAGAGCGCGATGGGACAAGGAAATCCCGTCCAGCCAAACCCTCCCCTAACCCGGATGACGCTGGGCCAATTGTGCGCCGCCTCATGGGTTACGGTCAGCTGTGACACAGCCTGGGATGGATGCAGTGCCTTAAACCCAAGCGCCACTCAGGAGGCCCTTGTACAGAGGACTTTTAACTGCAAATGCAATATCTCAAATCTGCCAACATTATTTGTCTCAGCCTTAACACAAGGTTCTACATAACCCTCTGATCTCAGGCTTCAGTCGGAGGTTTCAGTTTAGCCCACAGTCTGTCCCAGAATTCCTGGTGCTGATGGGGGTCCTGGGGCCAGTCCAGATAGGTCCTAGTCTTGACCAGGCGAGACAGCCTGTGGTGGGGAGACAGCCAGCTGGCGAGGGGGGGGGGGGGTCTTCTCCAGGAAGACCAGGAGGAATATGTCCCTTTGCTCCAACTGCAGCCTGGAGGTGGCCAGCTTCATCTCCAGGGAACACCAGTTAGTGCAGATAGTGGCGACTGACCAGGCAGAGGGTGTGGCGCCTCCGGTAGAGGCTGTCTGTGATGTTCTCCACAATGTCCTTCCCCAGCTGGAAGTCCCCCTTCTGTGCAGACAGAGGTGCAGGAAAGGGGGACCCCTCTTCTCCAGGTTGGGTAGCAGCTCCTCCACCACCCAGTGCGCATCCTTCCCGATGGAAGGAGACAAATGCATCGTAGTGGTAGCGCCCCCTGGTGTTTGATCGTATCGCCTCCGACAGCCAGCCATGGGTGATGTGGTAGAGGGGGAGGAGGTAAGGACTGGCCAGGTTATGGACCAACACCACCAGCGTGAAGAACAGGACTCCCAGGCCAGTCGTAGCAAAGAGCACAAAGCTCACCTCTGTTGTGCAGTTGGCTTCTGTGTACTTGACAAAGTTAGGTGTGTCTAGTCCATTGTCTGACAAGAA
Organism: Salvelinus sp. IW2-2015; assembly: GCF_002910315.2. Classification (NCBI taxonomy): domain Eukaryota; kingdom Metazoa; phylum Chordata; class Actinopteri; order Salmoniformes; family Salmonidae; genus Salvelinus; species Salvelinus sp. IW2-2015. The sequence continues at coordinate 8,827,991 of NC_036840.1, read as the reverse complement.
TTTCAAGTCCTCTAAATTATACATAACTTCATGAATAAGCATGATCACTTCAACCGGCCTGTACCCATTTGGCCATGCAATGAGCCAAGCATTGTCACAACTGCAAAAAATCTGTAATGTGTCTAGTATCAAATACTTTAGGTAAGAGAGAGGTTCAGTAAAGCTGTAGATAACATGATACATTTTCTCGATACGCAAATATGTTTTCAAGGATTTAAAGTCTTTAGTTAAACTACCCTCCAAAGAGTCAATCCTGTAGTTTGAAAGTTTCAGAACCTCCAGTTTGGTCAGGTTGTGAAAAATGATGTCGGCAGAACGCTGTATTCAAAGATCCACCTGTCGTAGAGTCAGTTTCTTCAGGCGAATCAGCTGATTCATTGATGTTAAATCCACACTTTTAGCTGAAAGCTTTGATCTGTACACAAATGCCTCCACAGACCCGAAGTACTTTCCCATGAATTCAGATCCACAAAGGAATTCTTCAGCGTGAAGATGTGTTACAGACTGAAAGAAAGGTCTGTCACAGTCTTCAAATGACACTGTCTGGCCTTTGAGTTGGAGACTCAGGTTCTGTTTAGATGTGATGTTACTGACAATAATCAACTGCATTGGCCTCATACCTGAACTAATGTACAAATGAGTCAACTGACTCAGAATGTCACCGAATACAAGATTCAGATTTATTACAGGTTCTCTTGGTGGCTAGTTCAAGTAACCCACAAGTAACCCAGAAACACTTGTCTTAGACAAGGTGAGAGACAATCTTTCAGAAAAGACAACTGACATGAAGGATATGTTTGAACATGATAGATTTCAGAAGATCACTAAAATATCAGTGCTAGAAATATGGGACCAACTACTAAACTTTTTGTTTGTTTGTTTTGGAAATTACATCGCTCTACCAGAAGGTTGAGAAGTCAAGCAATGCCATAATAGAATACTAGCAATGCCATAATAGAATGGTAATTTGAACAGCATTTTTAATAATCTCAACATTATTACAAAAATTAATTTAGGTCTGCTTCGATAGCTTTTATAGGTAGGTAAGCATTGTTAAAATGAAGACTGATGTTATGCTAATTTCATATGTCCAAACATGAATATTCAATTACATTGAAATTCATGCGTTTTCATGTGGTTTATAGTGTGCAATGCCCCTCAAAATGGTTTTCTTAAATTTCAAATGATCCAGGTTCTTCCACCATGTTTTCCATATATTCAGACTACATTTTGAGATAAATTGCACTTTTCCATTTTCAATTACTATTATAGSCATTATTTTATAGGCGACCATAAGTCCGCATATTGTCCCCATGGGTCATGAAACGAGGTTTAACACCAATGTGTGTTTCCTAATATAATGAGTTTCTCACCAAGTATCAGCAAGTATTTTGAATAAAAAAATATTTTAATACACCGTACTTTCACCGTACAAATTTAAGAAATCTTGCTTTGTAGACTTTTTACATTTTTAACTATTTATTTTCATATTTCTACTGTCTAACTGGAATGGTGCAATATTAATCCCTCACCAACTGAATTCCTGCCTTTTATCCCATATCTTTGGTGACTGATTGAGTTCTCTTACTGCCCTCTGTGGGCAAAGTGCACTTAACTGCAGCAACCCAAAAGGATACACATTATGTTAATGTTTGCAAGAGGGCTGGGAGAGTTGACCAATCAATAGGGATGTGCATCTTTCCCTTTCAAGGCAATTCGATACCTACAGTGGCTTCGGAAAGTATTCAGACCCCTTGACTTTTTCCACATTTTGTTACGTTACAGCCTTATTCTAAAATGGATTAAATAAATACAAATCCTCAGCAATCTACACACAATACTCCATAATGAAAAAGCAAAAACTTTTTTAGAAATTGTATCAAATGTATTAAACATTTTAAACAGAAATACCTTATTTACATAAGTTTTCAGACGATTTGCTATGAGACTGAAAATTGAGCTCAGGTGCATCCTGTTTCCATTGATCATCCTTGAGATGGTTCTACAAATTGATTGGTGTCCACCGGTGGTAAATTCAATTGATTGGACATGATTTGGAAAGGCACATACCTGTCTATATAAGGTCCCACAGCTAACAGTGCATGTCAGAGAAAAAAKCAAGCCATGAGGTCAAAGAAATTGTCCGTAAAGCTCCGAGACAAGATTTTGTCGAGGCACAGATCTGGAGAAAGGTACCAAAAATTGTCTGCAGCATTTAAGAATACAGTGGCCATCATTTTTAATTTTTTTAATTTKTATTTTACCTTTATTTAACTAGGCAAGTCAGTTAAGGACAAATTCTTATATTCAATGACGGCCTAGGAACAGAAACAAGATTCTCTGGTCTGATGAAACCAAGACTGAACTCTTTGGCTTGAATGCCAAGCGTCACGTCGGGAGAAAACCTGGCACCATCCCTACGGTGAAGCATGGTGGTGGCAGCATCATAATGTCGCAATGTTTTTCAGCGGCAGGGACTGGGAGACAAGTCAGGATAGAGGGAAAGATGAACGGCGGCAGATTGGGGAGAAGGTTCACCTTCCAACAGGACAACAACCCTAAGCACGCAGCCAAGACAACACAGGCGTGGCTTCGGGACAAGTCTCTGAATGTCCTTGAGTGGCCCAGCCAGAGCCAGGACATAAACCCGATCGAACATCTCTGGCGAGGCCTGAAAATAGCTCTGCAGCAACGTTCCCAAATACAGGTGTGCCTAGCTTGTAGCGTCATACCAAGAAGACTCGATGCTGTAATCGCTGCCAAAGGTGCTTCAACAAAGTACTGAGTAAGCGGTCTGAATACTTATGTAAATGTAACATCACTTTTTTWTTTTTWATACATTTGCAAAAAAAACTGTTTTTGCTTTGACATTATGGGGTATTGTGTGTAGATTGAGGAGGGAAATAAAAAACTATTTAATCCATTTTAGAATAAGGCTGTAACGTAACAAAATGTGGCAAAAGTCAAGGGGTCTGAATACTTTCCGATTGCACTGGTAGATACATGTACTCCGATACGATACAGAAGTGATGCGTTTAGTTTGAATCCATTCGTTTTGATCAGAGAATGAATCGATGTGATTCGATATGGTTTGCTGCACTAACATTTGTTGCATAAACGCATTCATTTCCAGTCTAAATTAAAATCTGCTGCTGATGGAGCTCATGAGCTGGGCCTCTGAGCTGGATCTGTCTGAGCTTACTCGTGTGTGTGTGTGTGTGTGTGTGTGTGTGTGTGTGTGTGTGTGTGTGTGTGTGTGTGTGTGTGTGTGTGTGTGTGTGTTTCACGTCCACACACTAACTCAAAGTTCCCACAAGAATAGCAAAAACAAAAAATTGGACCAACTGGGGACATTTTGTTAGTCCCCACAAGGTCAAATTCTATTTCGAGGGAGTTTAGGGTTAAGGTTAGGAGCAATGGTTAGGTTTAGGGTTAAGGTTTTCGGGTTAGGGTTAGTGGAATGGAACTGAATTGTGTGTCCCCACAAGATTAATTACACAAGATAGTGTGTGTGTGTGTGTGTGTGTGCGTTTGTKCTATGTAGGCCCCTGAGCTAAACCATAACGGAGACTATGCATCTACCACTTCACTACCACTATCAGATTAGGGGCCAATGTTTTTTGTCCCCCAACTTGGGGTTCTGAAATCACCATCACCCTCTAATTAACTTGTCATTTTAGCAGATTTGTTTGAGCTAGTAATGCTTCAATATTTATCGCTTACAAATTAGCTGTGACATAGCCAATGAATATATAGCACAATTTGGGATTTCACTATCATCAGTTCTTAGATTGATTTTCTCTTCTTCTCTCTGTACAGCCATGAAGTGCACCTCACAAAAGTGATTCATCCTGTATCTCTAAAAATGAACATATACACTGTTCGTTTAAAACTATTGRCGATAGTGAATAGAAAATATACTGTAAGCGCCGTTACGCAGGTACAGCCAGATGAGAGTTGTGTTTCCGGTTAACTTTTACACAATTTTCAACAGCGAATAAATAAACTAGGAAATGACATAGGTTGTCACTCAACTAATAAAGATACATTCATGTACATACTACCTCAATTGGGCCGACCAACCAGTGCTCCCGCACATTGGCTAACCGGGCTATCTGCATTGTGATTAGGTATTTTCGGAAGGCAGAAAATGTAATATGAGCATTAAAAAGAACTGGGAAACGTGACCCTCGAGCACCTCCAAAATTAATCCAAGTATTCACTAACGCATACAACTTGGGGAGTAACAAAAAAACGATTTCAAATCTCTACTTGGGTATTCAAACCTCAAAGAAACATTCTACAAACTATATTAAAAAGAAATGGGAGGAGGAACTTAACATTGAAATAACTGATGAAACATGGTGGAACATATTAGAGACTCAACAAAGCTCCACCAACTCAAGATCATGGAGAGAATTCTGTTGGAAGAATGTTATACGTTTCTTCATAACACCTAAACTGAAATCAAAACAGACTGGCTCACTACACCCTTGTTGGAGAGAATGCGGCCTATTGAGGGCAGACCACTCTCATATCTTTTGGACTTGCCCCGCAAATGAAACTTACTGGGGAGAAATAAGATCTAACATTGGAAAAATTATGGAATTTGACATAGAACAAACATTCATTTCTTTGTACTTGGGTGAAATACCTGATAACTTACACAACAGAGAAAAGTACCTCTTGAAGGTCCTACTGGCAGCCAGTAAAAAGGCTGTCACTAGGAAATGGCTACAAAAAGACCCTCCCACAGTGGATAGACATTGTAGAAGAAATACACCACATGGAGCGTATGACCTTTGCTTTAAGAACTCAACAGGAGAGAGGTCAGGAATACTGGGAAAAAGGGGTTTCATACTTGGAAAAGGTCTAATTCAAAGATGTCAATTTAACTAATATGATGATGAATGTATCATCACTAACTGCCAGATCTTTTTTGTTGTTCTTTTATTTTACTTTATTTGTACTTTCTTTGTGTTCCTACAATAAAAACAAAGTATAAAACATTTGGGAAACCGAGATTCTTAACATTTTAGTCGATTTTTGGACCGGCATGCTACATTTAGGTCGGTTTTGCAAAACATGCTCTACCCACCGGTTGAGAATATTAAATTATCTACATTTACATTTTAGTCATTTAGCAGACACTCTTATCCAAAGTGACTTACAYGAGCAATTAGGGTTAAGTGCTCTGCTCAAGGGCACATCGACTGATTTTTCACCTAGTCCGCTCAGGGAAACGAACCAGTGACCTTTCGGTTACTGGCTCAATGCTCTTAACCGCTAGACTACCTGCTGCCACTAATTACCTGTGTGTTTATCTAATTAAAGCATTATGCTAATAAGTCCCCGCGTTTGCTTTACCTTTCCTTTATATACCTGGGAGACACAATTAATGGCTGGGTCATTACCATATCACAGACACACTCAGGTCTTTATCAGGAGAGGAGGGGCATGGATAGGTCATGACCTCATTACAGTAAAAAGTGATTGGCTACTAGTGTTAATATGAGTCACTGATTCGCCGAAGGTACCGTACTTTCTAGCTAACAAGTCACTATACATGCCAGTGGAGTGACTCTGAGCRTATTAACAAGGCTAAGTATGAGACAAAGACACCAACGGCCTTTATGAAGTCTAAAGAAATTGTGTCCAGAAACTAGCTTGTATACGATAAATAAGAGCATATCCCCTTGAGGATGAGACAGAGTGACTGACAGTATATAGGCCTACTACAACTGCATGGTAAGAGTCCATTTGGCATTATAACAGTAAGCTAAAAGGGACAGGGGACATTAAAAGAACACAGGGCTCAATTGAACCAGTCCATTGTTTGTGCTGTTTAGCATCAGTTCCTCTGAGTCCTTCCTCTTTTCAGAGGCTTAATTGCCGTAAACAAATGCAGTTTAATGGATGGTAGAGAGGGAAAAGGAAAAGTAGGGCGCTGGCTCTAATCTGTATTCTCGCTGGCTCTGAGACTAGGCTATAGTAGAGGCTGCAGGCTGAATGTCTGGGCTCCTAATATGGGCTTAGTACAGTAAATTCACAGCCAGAGAGGAGGGACAGAGTGAGCTCAGTGGTATAGAGGATAGAACCTCAAACACAAGCCAATAGCCAATGTCATACAGGCACAGGGGAATAAAGTATGCATCCATAGCTTATGTTCTACAAACACAGGCACATACGGTCTTCCGCAGAGCCTAGTGAGCTATAGCCAATACCTTTACTGGACAGCCATCTTCAAATACATAATCATAAGGTCCAGTACTAGGTGGAATCATATGGATTTCATTGACCTATATTCCACAGTACAACAGTTCTAATATCTCACCCTGCTGCCCACAGTTCAAATAGAAGCTTGGGACCTGAGCGTTTGCTTTGCGCTGCTATGGCTATGTACACACTATCTCCGTCAATAGGGAATTGGAAATGTGAAAACACCTGATTGTTGGGATAACACAGAGGCGCCAGAGAGGAAATCGGTATTTACACATCCCAAATGGCACTTTATGTAGAGCACTACTTTTGACCAAAGCCCTTTTGGCCCTGGTCAAAAGGAGAGCACTACATAGGGTGCCATTTGAGACGCAGACAAAAACATGCCATCAGGAGGTTTCCCTCCTATTCCCTGGGCTGTTATAGAGGACTGATGATGATGCAGTAGGAGCATTGAGCTGTGTTCTACTTGTAACAGGGACACAGGTCCATAACTAATTAATCTAACGGAATGGGAGGAGGAGAGTGAAGAGACAGGGAGAAAACATTCCCTCGCTCCTGTTCTCAAACAAGCCCAGCAAAATGAGTGTATGATCCCTGACAGCGACATACAACGGTGACATGAAAAGCTTTTAGCTCTCGCCGGCAAGCACAGGCCAGGGATGCTATAGAGCACTGAGCAGAGACAGTGAAAGAGACAGGGAGGGAGGGAGAGATAATGAGGAAGGAAGGAGAGAGAGAGAGGGATATGGTGAAGATAAAGAGGTCTGGGAGATAGAGCCACAGGCAAAGAGGATGTGGTTGTTTTTTTATTTCTCTGTCTCTGGCCGCCCGGTGCTCTTAGACAACCTAACGTCTAGTTGGCTGGCTGACTCACTGACAGAGTGCACTGCAGACACACAGGTGGTGGTTTTTATTATCTGAGAGAACAGTAACAGATTTCAGAGAGGCATGGGTACGTGCAGACCAATAAAGACACAGACATACAGACACACACACAGAAACGCAACCAACCCACACACGCACCACCCCAAAACACGGACGCACGCATGCAGACAGAAAGACACACACACACACACACACCCTTACCTCCTGGTATCGTCATCCTCTTGTGTCCTCTGGGTCCTAACCCAGTTCTCCAGCTGCCTCATGGAGTTTGTTCTGGTCAGACTCTTCTCTGGCTCCTGGGCCTGCTGGTTCTGGGTCTGGTTCTGAGGTGGCTCCTGGGCCTTTCCTGCTCCTCTCCCCAGGGTGCCTACCACCTCCCCTGGGCTGTGGTCCCCAGCCCGCTCCCCAGAGCCGTTGACCTGTGGTGGGGCCATGTGCTGGGAGACCTGTAACTGGCGGGAGGCTGTAACTGCTGCTGCGATGGCTGCTGCCTGGGCTGGTTGGAGCTTGATGCTGTTGATTTTAGTCAGAGGCCTCTCAGCACTGCCATCCCTCTGGAATCCATACTTGTTCCCTTCACGGAGGGTTCCATACTTATCCACTTCCCTAAGGGTACCATACTTATCGAGCGTCCCATACTTATCTCCATCCCTCAGGGTACCACACTTACTTCCTTCCCGTAGGGTTTTATACTTCTGTCTTTCATCAAGGGTCCCATAACGATCTGACCGATCTTTCTCAGTCATAGACGTTTGTCTCTCTACCCCTTTCTGGTAGTTGTATGTCTGTCCATCTTTTTGGAGGGTGTATCTCTCTCCTTTTTGCAGTGCATATCTCTCTCCATCTTTCTGTACCAAGTACTTCTCCCCATCTTTCTGAGGTGCGTATTTCTCCATTTGAACATCTTTCTGCACAGCATATCGTTCGCCTCCATCTTTCTGCAAGGAATACCGCTCCCCGTCTTTTTGCAGGGCGTACCTCTCTCCGTCTTTCTGCAACAGGTACCTCTCTCCGTCTCTCTGCAGCGTGTAGCTCACCCCGTCTTTCTGAAGGGAGTATCTCTCTCCGTCTTTCTGCAGCGTGTAGCGTTCCCTCTCTCTCTGGAGGGTGTTGTGTTTCCTGTCCCCGTCCGTGCGGTCCATGCTGCAGGTGAGGGAGGGCTGGCGCGGCTCACGGTTCCTCTCGTTGTTCTGGATCTCTGGTCTGGTCAAGACCCGGTTGTGGTTCAGGATGTTGTTCACCTCCTGGGGACAGCAGCGGTCCACCTTCAACTTATCCAGTCTGGGACAGAGAGAGAGAGGAGGGAGAGAGAGCGATGGACGAGAGAAAAGGAGGGAGAGAACYAGAGGGGGATTGGAAACGGTAAGAGAAAGAAAAGACAGACGAATGATAAAGCTTACAATAAATATACACCAATAAGCCATTACCAGGCAGGTTCACAGAAAAAACATTTTCACATTCCAACAATGGACTCTTGCTGTGTGGGTGTCAGGCGCTGGGCTCTACTGCTACCTCTCCTCCAACCTGCCTGACTGCCTGCCTGCCTCGGGGGACCAGAGAGGAGAAGAGGAAGAGAAGTGAGAGGTTTTGAAAACATCACTGTCCGCCCACAGCACTCCGAGGGCACAGTGAGACATGGCTACTTTGACTGAGCAGCCATCCACTGCTGCAACCTTTCAGTCTGTTACAGAAAGGCCATTAACAGGTCTGGTACTCCAGAGGGAAATAGCTCAATTCTAGGCTAGCCACAGTCTGTTACCGCCTACTGCACTCAGGGACAAGTCACAGTGACAGCCACTTGGGACTGCTAATCTAATGGTCAAGTACTTTTATGTATTTCTACCTGGGGTTTTCCTAGTATTTCTCAGTGAGGTAAAGGTACAGTAACGGCAGTATGTCCAATTTCTATTGCCAGACTTTGGCTGTGGAGTTTACAGACACAATAGTTCTGTGTAATTAAAGCACGCAGTGGCCTGAGTGCGGGTTTGTGCCCCACGGCATCCCTTTAAGATGAGAGCAGTGCTGAAGTACTTGCAAGTGTGCAGACACACAAACACACCTCCACACACGGCCTGCATCACGCCACGATGACGGAGCTAGGACTGCTGGGGTGCTGTACTTACAGGACTGTGAAGCGTAGGTGTTACTATCCATCCGAGTCTCTCCAGAGTATAAAGCACTGTATGCCCATGTCGAAAAGCCTTCACGAACAGCTCATGGCTAAAACACTGCAATTACCAACAGCACTAAAAGTATTCTGTTGTATCGAGTGTGAAGTGCAGTTGCCTCTGATGTGCCACATCAACAGAAAAAATAAAGTTTAACTGGAGGCAGTGAGGATGGATACCATTGCTGTGCTGTATAGCCCTAAAACTATAGCTTCTTGTTCCCAGCTATGCATCTTCAAAACAACACCTGGTAATTGTCTTCTAAACTGATGCGATTTCTCACTTCTGCAAGAAATACCGCAGTCTCTCACGGCCGTCCGTTTGCTTACAAAACAAAAGATTGCACGGTTCAGCTGGTAGCTTTCATTGCCATAGGTCAGGCAATCAAGGCTGGCTGGCTGCTATAGGAAGGATTTGGGGTTGTGGGCAGTTCTATCCGGGTTTACCCACCTTCTGATTGGCTCTGTGTGGACCAGGGCTGCGTCCGTCATCACTTTCATCCAGGACTCCATGTCTTTGGCCGTGTCTGTGCAGAAGTAGTATGTCCTCATGTTGGAGTGGGTCGCCTAGGAGGGAGAGAGAGAGAGAGAGAGAGCGAGGGAGGGAGAGAGGGAGAGTTCCTAAGACAGAGGAGTGTGAGGAAGGTAAGTGGGTGACCTTGGCAAGACTGCAGGGAGTGTTACATCACCTTCTTTGGAAGAGGTGTGTGCGTGCATGGGTCTGTCTCTGCACACACGCCTGTGTGTTTGAGCGTGAATGAGTGTGTGCATCCCTACCGCTCCAAGGCTGTGTAGCTAACTTTAATTACCTGCTAAGCAGGCTTAGGACCATAAATATGAGCGACAGGGAGACACTCCAAGCTGAGTGTTACTCTTGTTTCCTGCTGCAGAGGCAGAGACTGGCACTAAGCCAGTGTCCCAATTGGCAACCTATTCCCTTTATAGTGCACTACTTTAGACCAGGGGTAGTGTACTATATAGGGAATACGGTGCCATTTGTGACACACCCTAATACACAGCAGAAGAGAGGACAGATAGTAGGGGATGTGGGGGAGTAGAGAATGGATGGGCTTGTTACTGTGTTATGTGTGTTAGACGTTGTCAATGTGTAGGAGTGAATCCGTGTTTACAGTGGTGACTTGTGTGGAACGGTATGTGAGGCTAACATGCTCAAAAAGGTGGATATAGCAGTGTCTGTCTTTCAGTATATACTTTTTAAAATCTTCTCTCTGCCCATCTTGCTCCTATCACCCTCTTGCATATTGAGACTAGAAAATCTATTGACTTTATCATGGATCTACGCACAAAGAGCTCTCCGTATACAAACGCATTTTCAGAGAGTCTCTGAAAGGAAAGACCAAAAGCGAAGAGAAGCGTGTGTGTTACAGTGTGTTTACACTTTGTGCGGTGAAACATCAGAAGCCATTCACTTTCAATGGAAGGAAAGAGAGAGAAGCAGAGTGTGCGAGGAACCGTTGAGCAATGCGAGCATGAACAGGGCGGGACTAAAGCTGAACTCTATTCAAATCCTCCACGATATCGCGACGCGAGTGACCAATTGAAGCTCACCATAGCTTCCTACCCCTACTGGATTGTCTGTCAATGGCTGTTGATACATAGCACTACAATAACTCAGTACAAAAGCAATAACTCTGCTGTGGTATACAGCGGGAAGACGTGCTTCCGCGTAGCCTACCACTGTCTATCACAAAATAAAGTGAGTTTCTTTACAGATATCCACACATTATACAATCCGGACCGACGGACAAGGGAGTTACGGATTATAGATTTGCCTTCAGTAACAGGATTTTCAGAAACAAGTACCGCCGTAACCATTTTTCCAAAGTTATTTTTCAGGCTCCGCATTGCATCCACCTAGGAGGTCCACGCGCAGAAGCGCGGCATCCTTTATGGGGCTTTGTCTGTGTGTGTGTACAGTACTGACCTTGAAGGCGTATTTCCTGCTGATGTGGTCGTCGACAGACAGCATGGAGATGTGGAAGCTGGGCAGCAGGATACTACCCAGGATGCCCTCCTCCTTCTCATCTACAGGACAGAGGACGAGAAGAATAGTGCATTATGGTCCATCTGGTAGATGAAAGTCGGGAGAGATCAGAGGGGAACTATCAGCATTCTAACAGGACAGTGGACACAGGATGTACCGGAAACAGAATGCYTCAGAACTTCGTAGGCACCTTTATCTTTGGTCAGGGTGTGATGGCTAGGTAAGCAGCTAACAGGACACAGGATGTATCGGACACAAAATGTGTTAGAACTATGTAGGCACCTTTATCTTCGGTCTGGGTGTGTTACCCGTCTCAGAAAGGACCATTTAAGCTGGAGTTTATCAGAGCATGGCAGGGAGGGTTGAGCATGGCAGGATATTCACTTTCTTTCTTCACTAAGACCCCCCCAAATCCCGGGCTTCCAGCATGTTACACAGTAGGGTACCCAAACCAGATAGAACAACAAAACCGTTTCTCCTCGGGCCGCTTTGCCAAACATCTATCATTTCACAGTCAAATTTAATCCTAACAGCGCAACTTGGTAAACAAACACACTAACTTGAGTGTGATAGCATACAACAGTGTTACTACCGCATCAAAGACAGACAAGTAAACAATGACGGAATCAATCCGTCGGCTGCTCAGAGCGTTCCGTACAGCTGGGTTGTATAATGCCTACACTGTGTTGTAACACACCATCTGTAGAGTGCAGCACGACTGCAGCAAAACCAACAGAGCCCAAACTCAGCTTCAGGGTTTACTTTAAACAGGCAAGTACAGCAGAATTCCCTGCAGCACTCCATCCCCGCTCTCTCTACTGCTGCTGCTGCATTATTAACCGAGAGGCGAGGGGGAGAGGAGAGGGATCAAGAAGATGAAATGAGAACACAGCACCTCCTCCTTCTGAAAGCAGTATCTCTACCCATATGTACATACTGTATTAGCTCGATGACCTACCTCGTACCCCTGCACATTGACTCGGTCCCGGTAATCCTTCTATATAGCCTCGTTACATTTCTATTGTGTTACTATTTCCTTTTTTATTTAGCAAATACTTTAACTGCACTGTTTGGAATGGGCTCGTAAGTAAGCATTTCGCTGTTAAGTCTACTATACCTGTTGTGTTCGGCAGATGTGAACAACATTTGATTTGATTTAAAATGGGGTTTTCACTAGATTCTACAAAGAAGAAGCAAGGTGACCTTAACCTTTAAGCTATGTGATGATATGATTCTATTTGATCATTCTGTTGCGACAGAGATCCTGACCAGAGCAGAGCCATCAGTCAATCAGACATGGCCATTCATATTCCCCCAACAACCTCTCATTCTTGCCTTCAGATAGACACAATTCCTAGTCAAAATCTTACCTCTGAAAACTCATCGACAGACAGCACTTAAGTTAAAATGAAGTGAGTGAAGAAGATAAGAGCACGGAAGAGAGCTAGATGTTGTTATCAGAAAGCATAGCACGTCAACACTCTTTTAAGAACTCTTCTCTCGTCTCTTGGTTTACCAATAAACAGGAAATTCCCCTCTGGGCATGTCATGAAAGAGCTGGCTGATTGCACTCCGGGACCGTTTAATTGAACAATTTATGGAAATTAAACTCTCTGAAACCTGGGAGAATTGTGGTATGTCTACGTCCGGAGCAAATACGTTTGCGTTTTACTGCTAGCTATGATGCACCTGGTGGATGACCTATACTCAAACTTTGACCGTGTGTTGCGCTTTGAGTGTGTGTGTGTGTGTGTGTGTGTGTGTGTCTCACCTCTGTAGTAAAACAGGCACATGTCAGACAGCACAAACCACCTCTTCTTCCATAGCTTCATCCCCGTGCTGTCCTACAGGGGAACAGAAGACAGGAGACATCAGTCAGATACTGAGACAGAGCAAAACATTTGGTAGAAGCTGTTCCTTGCCCTCTGATAAGCTAGGCGAGCCTTTCGACAATAATTGGCATATTGCTTCCATTTATTCAAGAAATTTGCTATCAGATCTAGTGTATAGAGCAGTGTTCCTCAATCCTGGTCATGAATACCTATAGGCTGCCCTTGCTTTTCATCTAGACCTACCTTGATTTGTTCAATTGGATGCGTAAGTAGAGCTAGGCTAGAACCAAATCCTGCACACCCTGCTGACCCTCCGGATCTGAGTGGCCAACACCAAGACTGTCACGGAGTTCAGGAAGCAACGTACACACTCCCTCTGATCCCAGACGGTTTCATTAACCATAGCTATCTCCTCCCACTGAAGCAAATTGGCCCTTTTTATCTCTTAACTCTCAGACAAGTTTCCCCTTACTGTTTTTATAGCTGTGTGTCTTTTCTCTGTAAAAATAACGGCTTCTCGTCTAACGTTGCCTTTATTTTCTATTCATAACATAAATAATCCAAGACGGTTTTGTTGTTTTTCTCGTCTTCATACGCAGCTTTCTTTTGATGCACGAGGAGGAGTACAAACGCATAAAAGAAAAGCCCATCATCAATAAAATATGTCCCCTTTAAGAGAAGACTTTGGTTGTCAGGTTTGAGAAGGAGAAAAGGCACGTCTTGCGAGAGAGAATCAACGCAGCTTTGAAAGGGTAATTCAGCATGGTAGAGAGGGAAGCGCATAAGAGAACGGTTATTGACAACAGCTCAACGCTAGTTGGAAACTGAGTGATGCTAATGTTGATTGCTCTTAATGAGTGAGTGTGTGTGCCAGGCGGTTGAGACACATTGACAAATTGACCTACAGTCAGAGCTTGGTGAGGGAGAGGAAATGCTCAAGTTGCATTGTACAGGTTGAAAGATAATGAGCAAAATAGCTCAGCCACCACAAAGTTGGTCGAGCTAGTCTGTAAAGTGACCTGATTAATTGGGGCAGAGAGAGAGAGAGAGAGTGAGAAAATTACATTCAATCAAGGATGGTTGTCACTTTGCTTGAGGGACCAGGCCACCGTATCAGTACTAACTAAAACAAAGGACTCAGGCTATTTAAATGAGAATGACAAAATGATGCATCAACATTTAGATTGAAAACAATTGCCAGATAACAAGGAGACGAGGTCAAACTCTCCCACAAACCAATCTGATTTAAATTCACTGTCTGGGAATACAGATTCAAAGTGAATGTGTCTCTTTCTGAATGTGAATGAGGATGTCCCTGTTAGATAGATAACTGGATAGCCCAACAGATGTGTGTGTGTGTGTTTGTGTGTGTGGGATGTTACACAGCTGACCGCTGCTGCTGAAGAGATCTGCATGTGTCCATTATTGCAGCTGTAATTAAACCTATTTTAGATTGTCAAGTTCCTTTTGAGTGTCTGTGTGTGTGTGTGTGTCTCTGTGTGTGTGTGTGTGGGTGGTGTGTGTGTGGTGTGTGTGTGTGTGTGTGTGTGGTGTGTGTGTGTTGGTGTGTACACTATCATTAAAAAGTTTGGGGTCACGTAGAAATGTCCTTGTTTTCCATGAAAACATACATGAAATGAGTTGCAAAATGAATAGGACATATAGTCAAGACGTTGACAAGGTTATAAATAATGATTTTTAATTGAAATAATAGTGTCCTTCAAACTTTGCTTTCGTCAAAGAATCCTCCATTTGCAGCAATTACAGCCTTTCAGACCTTTGGCATTCTAGTTGTCAATTTGTTGAGGTGATCTTTAGAGATTTCACCCCATGCTTCCTGAAGCACCTCCCACAAGTTGGATTGGCTTGATAGGCACTTCTTACGTACCATACAGTCAAGCTACTCCCACAAAAACTCAATAGGGTTGAGATCGGGTGACTGTGCTGGCCACTCCATTATAGACAGAAAACCAGCTCACTGATTCTTCCCTAAATAGTTATTGCATAGTTTGGAGCTGTGCTTTGGGTCATTGTCCTGTTGTATGAGGAAATTGGCTCCAGTTAAGAGCTGTCCACAGGGTATGGCATGGCATTGCAAAATGGAGTGATAGCCTTACTTCTTCAAGATCCCTTTTATCCTGTACAAATCTCCCACTTTACCACCACCAAAGCACCCCCAGACCATCACATTGCCTCCACCATGCTTGACAGATGGCGTCAAGCACTCCTCCAGCATCTTTTCATTTTTTCCCCCTGAGTCTCACGAATGTTCTTCTTTGTGATTCGAACACAAACTTAGTTTTGTCTGTCCATAACACTTTTTTCCAATCTTCGTCTCCAGTGTCTGTGTTCTTTTGCACATCTTAATATTTTATTTTTATTGGCAAGTCAGAGATATGGCTTTTTCTTTGCAACTCTACCTAGAAGGCCAGCATCCAGCACTGTAAACCGTTGAGACTGGTGTTTTGCAGGTACCATTTAATGAAGCTGCCAGTTGAGGACTGTTTCTCAAACTAGACACTAATGTACTTGTCCTCATGCTCAGTTGTGCACCGGGGCCTCCCACTCCTCTTTCTATTCTGTTAGAGCCAGTTTGCGCTGTTCTGTGAAGGAAGTAGTACACAGCGTTGTATGAGATCTTCAGTTTCTTGGCAATTTCTCGAATGGAATAGCCTTCATTTCTCAGAACAAGAAAAGCCTGACAAGTTTCAGAAGTGCTTTGTTTCTGCCCATTTTGAGCTTGTAATTGAACCCACAAATGCTGATTCTCCAGGATACTCAACTAGTCTAAAAGGCCAGTTGTATTGCTTCTTTAATCAGAACAACAGTTTTCAGCTGTGCTAACATAATTGCAAAAGGGTTTTCTAATGATCAATTATACTTTTAAAATGATTAACTTGGATTAGCTAACACAACATGCCATTGGAACACAGGAGTGATGGTTGCTGATAATGGGCCTCTGTACGCATATGTAGATATTCCATTAAAAAAAAGATCTGCCGTTTCCAGCTACAATAGTCATTTACAACATTAACAATGTCTACACTGTATTTCGGATAAATGTTATGTTATTTTAATGGACAAAAAAATAGATTTTCTTTAAAAAACAAGGACATTTCTAAGTGAACCCAAACTTTTGAACAGCAGTATGTATGTATGTATGTAGCTACAGTGCCTTCGGAAAGTATTCAGACCCCTTGACTTTTTCCACATTTTGTTACGTTACAGCCTTATTCTAAAATGGATTAAATAAAAATCCTCAGCAATCTACTCACAATACTCCATAATGACAAATTGAAAACAGAAATACCTTATTTACATACGTATTCAGACCTTTTGCCATGAGACTCGAAATTGAGCTCAGGTGCATCCTGTTTCCATTGATCATCTTGAGATGTTTCTACAGCTTGATTGGAATCTGCCTGTTGTAAATTCAATTGATTGTACATGATTTGGAAAGGCACACACCTGTCTATATAAGGTCCCACAGTTGACAGTGCATGTCAGAGCAAAAACCAAGCCATGAGATAGAAGGAATTGTCCGTAGAGCTCCGAGACAGGATTGTGTCGAGCAACAGATCTGGGGAAGGGTACCAAAACATATCTGCAGCATTGAAGGTCCCCAAGAATACAGTGCCCTCCATCATTCTTAAATGGAAGAAGTTTGGAACCACCAAGACTCTTCCTAGAGCTTGCTGCCTGGTCACACTGAGCAATCGGGGGAGAAGGGTCATGGTCAGGGAGGTGACCAAGAACCCGATGGTCACTCTGACAGAGCTCTCGAGTTCCTCTGTGGAGATGGGAGAACATTCCAGAAGGACAACCATCTCACATTACCAATCAGGCCTTTATGGTAGAGTGGCTAGACAGAAGCCACTCTTCAGTAAAAGGCACATGACAGCCCACTTGGAGTTTGCCAAAAGGCATCTCTAGACTCTCAGACCACGAGAATCAAGATTCTCTGGTCTGATGAAACCAAGATTGAACTCTTTGGCCTGAATACCAAGCGTTACATATGTAGGAAACGTGGCACCATCCCTACGGTGCAGCAACGTTCCACATCAAACCTGACAGAGCTTGAGAGGATTTGCAGATAAGAATGGGGGAAACTCCCCAAATACAGGTGTGCAAAGCTTGTAGCGTCATCCCCAAGAAGACTCTATGCTGTAATCACTGCCAAAGGTGCTTCAACAAAGTACTGAGTAAATGTGATATTTCAATTTTTTGTATAAAAACTTGTTTTTGCTTTGTCATTATGGGGTATTGTGTGTAGATTTATGAGGAAAAATAACAATTTAATCAATTTTAGAATTGATTTTACATGTGTGTGTGTGCACAGGTGGCTATCCCCACAAAGCCCTGTCACACAGACTCTCTCATCAACCCACTGAGGAAGACTGTGTAGGCTGCACACTTCCACCAACACCCACTCATCATCATACATACTGCAATCAGCCATTTGATTTGCACAGGTTCTGCAATTCTCTAGACCATTTTGAGAGTAAATTGCAATTAAGTAATTTAGTCAAGTTCTTCTATACTGGGAACTACAAACGATGAACAACTTTCCAATACCTGTTTGTAAAGCCAGTTGCTCTTGACCGCCGGGGCATTGGGGTTCCTCTTAATAGAGTTGGACCTCTTGCCAAAGTTATGGACCTTTTTGTAAGACCTCGAAGGCTGAAAATGTAAATAGACAAACTGTCAGTATACTGTATGTAAAATCAGTTATATACAGTGCAGTGAAAAAGTATTTCCCCCCTTCCTGGTTTTCTTATTTAAAAAAAWTATTTTTGATAATGAATGTTATCAGATCTTCAACCAAAACCTAATATTAGATAAAGGGAAGCATTGTTTACAACAAAAAAAGTATACTTATTTTATTTAATGAACAAAGTGCACCCAATTCCCCTGTGTGAAAAATGAATTGCCCCCTTATACTCAATAACTGGTTGTGCCACCTCAGCTGCAATGACTGCAAGCAAATGCTTCCTGTAATTGTTGATCAGTCTCTCACATCGCTGTGGAGGAATATTTGCAGAACTTCTTTAACTCAGGAACATTTGTGGGTTTTCAAGCATGAACTGCTTGTTTCAAGTCCTGCCACAACATTTCAATTGGGATTAGGTCAGGAATTTGACCTAATAATTTGTTTGTTTTTAGCCATTTTCATGTGGGCCTGATTGTGTGTTTTGGATCATTGTCTTGTTGCATGACCCAGCTGCCCTTCAGCTTCAGGTCAAATCATCCCCAAACAAACACACTACCACCGCCATGGTTRTTACTGTGGTAATGCAGTGTTTGGTTTTCGCCAGGCATAATGGGACCCATGTCGTCAAAAAGTTATACTTTTGACTCATCTGTCCATAGAACATTCTTCCAAGAGTCTTCCAGGTGCTTTTTGGCAAACTTGAATCAATTTTTTGGATAAGATGGGTCCCGTTATGACTGGCAAAAACCAAACACTGCATTCCACAATAAGAACCTCATACCAACGGTCAAGCATGGTGGTGGTAGTGTGATGGTGGGGATGCTTTGCTGCCTCAGGACCTGGACAACTTGTCTTAATGGAAGGCACCATGAATTCCACTCTGTATCAGAGAATTCTACAGGAGAATGTCAGGTCATCTGTCTGTGAGCTGAAGCTGAAGCACAGCTGGTCATACAGCAAGACAATGATCCAAAACACAGTCTACATGAAAATGATTGAAAAGCAACAAATTTGAAGTTTTGTAATGGCTTAGTCAAATTCCAGACCTAATCCCAATTGCGATGTTGTGGCAGGACTTGAAAACCCACAAATGTCGCGGAGTTAAAGCAGTTCTGCATGCAAGAGTGGGCCAAAATTCCTCCACAAAGATGTGAGGGACTGATCAGAAACTTCACAAAGCATTTGGTTTGTAGTCATTGCATCTAAAGATGGCACAACCAGTTATTGAGTATAAGGTGGCAATTACTTTTTAACACAGGGGAATCAGTGCTGCATAACTTTGTTAATTAAATAAATAAAATGAGTATACATTTTTTTGGTGGTTTGTAAACTCAGGTTCCCTTTGTCTAATATTAGGTTTTAGTTGAAGATCTGATAACATTCAGTATTAAAACAAAATGAAAAAACAGAAAATCAGAAAGGGGGCAAATACTTGTTCGTGGCACTGTATATATACACTGAACAAAAATATAAACGTGTTAGCTGGGGCAAAACTGTGACACCAATCAGGCCGTTGAGGACTGGAGTTGCCCACCCCTGTTTTAGAGAATTTGGCAGTACGTCCAACCAGCCTCACAACTGCAGACCACGTGTAACCACGTCAGCCCAGGACCTCCATATCCAGCTTCTTCACCTGCGGGATCGTCTGAGACCAGCCACCCGGACAGCTGATGAACCTGAAGTATTTCTGTAATAAAGCCCTTTTGTGGGGAAAAACTAATTATGATTGGCWGGACCTGACTGCCCAGTGGATGGTCCTGGCTCCCAAGTGGGTGGGCCTATGCCCTCCCAGACCCACCCATGGCCGCGCCCCTGCCCAGTCATGTGAAATCCATAGATTAGGGCCTACTGAATTTATTTCAATTGACTGATTTCCTTATAGAAACTGTAACTCAGTAAAATAGTTGAAATTGTTGCGTTTCCATTTTTGTTCAGTATATATACACAAACATATTTCTGAAGATGCATAGTTAGAGGAGGAGAGTTACAAATTCATTCAAATTATCATCCTCCGTTAGTAAATATAGGTGAAGACCGTTAACCTGCATTTGGCTCTTTGGTGTTAATAAACAAATAAAGTTAAAAAGCAACCGAAGGAAAATGTACAGTATTCACCTCATTAAACTAGCCCATTCTACAAGACCATCTTTACTGAGAGAGGGAGAGACAGATACAGAGAGAGACCGATACAGAGAGAGAGAGAGAGAGCAAGACAGAGACTAATTTACAGCATTGCAGAACCTTCTATCCATCAGCTGAGCATAGTGCTACAGTAGCTCGACCCACAATAGAGTTCCACAGTATGTAATAATACCCATAAAACCTAGCAGTCAAACAGGGAAATAGTTCCAATCCAGATCACGGTATTTGTAGGTCTTTATGATAGCCAATTAGCATTACATTTTTGGGGGGGTGGGTGGGTAAATACAAGCGAATATATTGCTAAAAGTCACCTTGTCCGAGAGAGATTTACATGGTTATCAAAATGTCACGCCAGGGTAAGCCTATACAAAACACAGCCCTTATTTTAAGTGTTACTAAAATCCCCTATGGGGAAAAATGAATGGTGAAAAAAATAACTGGAACCATTTCCTTGTTTGACCGCTCGATTTTATGGGTATTATGACACCTCTATGGTAACTCATCAATAATTACAGCTCATTAATAAATACATGCCACTAAGCTACACTTTTAGTCAGTGCAGTGTAAGCCGAAGTAAAACATCATTAATTCATGAAAGCATGCTTTTCATTTGAATAAAGCATGCATATTTATACACTAGTCTATTAAGCATTTATAAACTGACACGCTGTACAATAAAATCACTTGGTGACCATTCTAGAATTGTAACTATCTGTAACAGGACTGGGATAATCCAGCACATATTATCTCATGTAGAGTCCCTGTTCTGATACTCTCTGTGGACTAATACAGTTCTCACAACATTGACTTAATGGAGAAAATGGGAGAGATCACTGACCCACAAGACTCCTCTTAACATCCCAGAACTGGGACCTTTATCTCCCCTCTCACAGGCCCCTATTAGCCAAGTCACTCTTGATACAGTACATTAATCCCACCCTGTCCTTGTACATGCATCATAATTGCATGACATCCATTACAGTGGCGTCCATGTGCTCTTTAGGAACCCCCAACAAATCCTCTCAGATCTAGGGAATGGGTCTAGTGGTCTATTAGGGGTTGGGTGTACAGGCCGACGTGGAGCACTCACCCGTGTGGCGGGGCTGCTGCCAGGGTAGGTGCTATAGTCTGACCCTCCTGTGAAGTTAGACGCCTCGCTCATGGTGCTCATCGGGCGCTCCTTCTTCACTCTGTCACTCTCCTCTGATGGAGCCTGCTCTGGAGCCTTAGGCCTGGGGGGAAGGGGGGAGAGAAAAATGCAGAAGAAAATGAGAAAAGCGACATGAAGACTACACAAATGAGGCTCGGACTCAACTTCAATCTGTGGGATTAATGGGCGGGTTAAGAGGCGAAGCGTTGCAGCTGTGTGTATGTGTGTGTGACACTGATTGCTCTGCGAATGCGCTGCCTAATGGCCAGTCTGTCTAGCTCTATCGGTTCGGCAGTTTAAACTGCAACCACAATGAGAGCCCATCTCTGTTAGAGCCAAACCCTGCCGTTAGAGAAAGAGGAGAGAGAAAAAGAAAGAGAGGCAAAAAAAGAGAGAGGCAGGCCCCATAAATCAAACCAGTTTACTCACTGTGGTCAGACTACTTTAAAATCGCCTGCCAACCTTGCCTGACAAACTAAATGGCCTCCCAATCCAAATACAGCAAAGTTCAAGGTCCCCTAGGCTAAACTACCCAGCACCAAAGGCTTTAACGATTATAACAATGGTAGCAAAAAATAAGCTAAACTCGCCTATAAATCTTCCTATTTGCAGAGTTGCTACATCTAGAGTTGTATTCAGATCAGTATTGTCTCTGAGCAGTGGCCTATATTCTGTGGTTCCAAGGGGAGTGCTGATGTGACTGTGTGGGCAGATGACAGTATCTGGAGCGTGGAGGGGGGTAGAGAGAATATCTGTATCGGTCTGTCTGGGAGATAATAAAGCTGYGTTTAAGGTCCCCACCTCACAGGAACAAACACCTTGTACATGAGTGTACACCGCTGATTTCAGCTCTGGTAACAGATAAGGTATGAAAATCCACTTTACCGTCTTCTCCTCTCCTCTCCTGCCAGCTATCATCCCCTAAAGTATGACAAATATTATCCTACATTTTCGCTTACCCCATTCCTCTCCTCTACTGTAATCGTCACCTCTACTCTCCAACCCACCATATAAACAGGTCAGCCTGTTTGTCCGTCACAGAGCCTGTGATATGATTGGATCATGTGTATGACGCTTGCATGCAGGGATGTTGCAGGACTGGTCAGACAGGACATGAGGTTATAACAGGATTGTTATGACAGGTATGTCAATGTGACTTAGACATGTGAACGTAGGGGCAAGGTTACTTCACAGACACACATTAGTTCAGCTTAAGGCCAGGCCTCAAATATGATAGCAATGACTGCACTTCACTTACACACAATGACACATACATTCTTAACAATACACTGAGTGTACAATACATTAGGAACACCTTCCTAATACTGCACTCCCTTTCGCCTTGCTCATTCACCCTCTGAATGGTATACATACACTATACATGTCTAAACTGTCTCAAGGCTTAAAAATCCTTCTTTAACCCGTCTCCTACCATGGTCATTCTATGTCATGGAAAGAACAGGCATTCCTAATGTTTTGTACACTCAGTGTATATCAACATTAAAAACCTATTTATAGTGAACTGCTAGATAGATATATAGACGTTATTATCTTCAAAGTGGATAATTGTCTTCGCAGCCCATTTCACTGGATCAACCTCCATTGTGGTTTAAGTTCCCTAAATGCTTGTCAAATTATGTTACTGTGGGCTGGTGAACCACGCGTGACCTTCCAAGCCACACGGATTATCACGAGTTAATTCAAGTGTTTGAGAGAGATTGAGGGAATGAGGGATATTAACAGATATTAAATGACACTTCTCAGCTGAGGCATAACAGTCTCCAACTCCAACGCTTGTCTCCAATCAAGGCTTTCCAGCATTAAAGTGTGTGTGTGCGCATTTCAAACATTTCCAGGTGTGTCAGAGGCAGGTCCAGTGAATAGGTCTGTGAATTGCGGGGCAATGGATGACATCATCAATAGAACTGAAGAGTGACTCATGCAAATCGTGCTTAGATCATACAGTCTTTCTATACGGCATTCACTCTGTCACTTTTCTCTCTCTCTTTTTCCCTTTCTATAGATCTCTTTGTTCCTCTTTTGCCCTAATAATGCTTCTCTTTTTCACCCTCTACCCTCTATTTCACCCTTTATCTCCCCCAGGTCTTTATCGCTCTCCCGTCATCTGTATGGCTCCACCTTCCCCTCCTTCTCCCTCCCACACCCTCTCTGTCTCTGCTGCCGCTGCTGGTAGAYATCCCTAGCAGTAAACCGGTGTATGACCTCTCTGAGAAGTGCTGTCGACCCACACAGCCATGCTCTTAGATCATCCCAGATCACACAGCCTCTTCCTCATGATCAATGGCCCCTGTGTGTGCTAGTATGTCAGCAGGGAGGATGAGAGAGGAAGAGGAAGATAAAGGTTACAGAACATGCCTTAGAAGTGAAGCACAAGAAGTATTTCTTAAAGCTTCATTGTAGTTGTGACGTGGTTGTGTTGTGAGACACTGGAGCAGTTTGTTACTGTCCGAAAGACCTGGGCTCAAATAGCATTGGTTTCCTTTCTAATACTAGTTTCTGTGGAGAATCAAAACGGACAGAGGTAAATGGTAGAACCCATTGCGAGGAACAATTATATAATTTGATTCAGGCTTGGAGACAAATGTATTTTACCCGTTGCGATCACACACATACACAAGCTATAGTAGTTTCATGATGGGAGCTAAGCTTAATTTTTTCTATTAAATATACTTAAAGACAAATCGGCTGGCACAAATAAATCGTGCATGTCTTAGCATTAGCAATGCATAGCAGGATTTCAGGCAATCCAACACACGGCAGATGCTGCATACGGTTAGTGGTAGGACTGACTTAATGAGACAGAGATAGAGGCAGGACTTCCAGAGAGACAGATGAAGAGGCTAGGTAGAGCAAAGCATCCATCCAGCCCATAGCTATGTATACTATATTACCTGTTTGATACAGGGTCTGTAATAGGGTCTGTAACCGGATTGGCTGTAACAGGGTTGACCATAACAGGGTTGACTGTAACAGGGTTGACCGTAACAGGGTTGACCGTAACAGGGTTGACCGTAACAGGGTTGACCGTAACAGGGTTGACTGTACCAGGATCTGTAACGGGGTGGACAAGCTTTGCAGAAGTCACGCTAGAAAACAAAAAGGGAAGGAAACAAAATTAACTGAATTAAAGAATAATATCAAACATTCTAACCTGAAAATACCAAACACATGATAAACTAATTATATGTAATAATGACATTTAACAAATAAACATTCACATCAAACTTAAATGAAATTATAATTGTAGTCTTCAGGGATGTGTTTAGGCCACACATTCTGTAAATGCTTTTCACTGAATATCCATTGTGAAAAGAACATTACAATCGCATTAATTTATGCCATTTAGCTGACACTTTTATCCAAAGCAACTTACAGTCATGCGTACATTGTTTTATGTACGGGTGTTCCAGGGACTCGAACCCACTATCCTGGTGTTGCAATCACTGTGCTCTACCAACTGAGCTACAGAGGACCATTACCTGTTTACGTTACATAAGCCTAGCGCTAATTGACTGTCCCCCTCTAGGCTACTGGTAGCTCTGTACTGTAATTAAGGGGATGAGGTTTGTTGGGAGGACAGTCCCTTCTCCTTGCCTACTTCCTACTCTCTACCACCAGTCTCTCTCTCCCTGTGCCATATGAAGGCTGCCCCCTGCATCGCCCCTTGCTTTAGGGCTTCTTCCCTTGCTTGCGCACAGCTGGACGCCGGGCAGCATTCAAATATATCATCATAATATGGTCATTTTGCAGATGCTTTTATCCAAAGCCACTTACAGTTAACACATACTGAACGTGGCTCATGAGGTTCTCACATCTAGTATTCTGGAGAATTGCACATCAGAAAGCTGACTCCCATCTAACACAATACAGTGGTCCTTACTCATCTCGTCTTGAAGCAAGACAGGTTTCATATCAACAACTTTGATGGCACCACCATCATCAGTTTAATACCAACCCAGGCTGCCATCTTCCTTTAGCATGCAGCTTAGGTGCTGTGATATCAATATCAGTTTCCCTCCAGAGTAAAACTAGCTGATTGCTGTCCAGCCCCTTCCTCCCCCTCAAACCTAACTGCAGTTTGGTCTAGCATTAAAATGTAGCAAGGTTAAACATTCTCTGTGAATGAATTCATATACTTCAGAGGGGGAAGATAGGGGAGAAATAAAAGGGAGGCAAGAGAGGATGATGGACAGGAATGGAGCAAGAGAAGAAAGAGGGAAGAGCGAGAAAGTAGAGAGTGAAAAGAGGAATGTAGAAGAACAGTGCCTTCAGAAAMTATTCATACCCCTTGACTTACTCCACAATTACTGCCTAAATTTAAAAAAGAACAATACATCTCACCCATCTACACACAATACTCCTTAATGATAATTTATTGAAAATGCAATACAGAAATAGCTAATTTACATAAGTATTCACCCCCCGAGTCAATACTTTGTAGAAGCACCTTTGGCAGTGATTACAGCTGTGAGTCTTTCTGGGTAAGTCTTGTGGAGGATGAATCAGAATTAGTTGGGTAACATAGATAAATAAGATGTTTTATTTACATAATATGCTTATGTGAGATACTTGTCATTAGAATGTCTCCCTTTGGACTACACTGTTGGCAGTTGCACTTTCCCCTTCTCAGCTAGGCCTCAGTCACTTGGAGCCCAGAGAGGGGAGAGGTCAGGCTTGTCTTTTACATGTCTGGTAATATGCAGAATATCAGAAAGGGAGAGGTCAGAATGGAACATTGTCTTCATATGTGAATGTATCTGTTAAACCATGTGAAGGGATGGCGTGATTAAGGGGGGGCCCGATTATCTCTTGGCTCCACAATGTCTGTGCGCAAGTCACTCCCCTCAGTGAGCTTGTCCAGGAGTGGGGAGAAGAGGGGGTTTACTTGAGATGGGAGAATATAGAGTTGACAATTGAGTTATGCCTTGGATGAGGTAATGTTTTGGTACTATGAAGTACCAGGAACGAGATTAGAACCTTGTCTTAGAGACCAAACTGAACGATAATTTATAGCTAATGCTATCTGGCTATGGGATACTCCTTTCTCAAGTAAAAGGCACTTTGTGAAGAGTTCTGTGGTTCGTCATGTAAGTTGAGGGGTGTATCTTGGCTATAAAATATATTTGTATTCGACTGTAGGGACTCTCAGAACTCATTATTGACACTGAATTGATCTGAGAGTCAAAGGGCTATGGTGAAGCTCATATAATTAAAGATGAAGTTTAAGTATAACTCTGACTGGTGTGTAACTCTCCTCATTTGGTAATACAGGAAATTGCCACGACAGTCTTTAAGTCTCTTTCCACTACTGGAGTGCGCAACATCTGGCCATTATTCTTTTCAAAATTCTTCATGCCCTGTCAAATTAGTTTTGGCCACTCAGGAACATTCATTGTCTTCTTGGTAAGCAACTCCAGTGTAGATTTGGCACTGTGTTTTAGGTTATTGTCTTGCTGAAAGGTGAATTCATGTCCCGGTGGCTGGTGGAAAACAGACTGAACTAGGTTTTCCTTCAGGATTTTGCCTTTGCTTAGCTCAATTAAGTTTATTTTTTATTCTGAAAAACTCCCCAGTCCTTAACGATAACAAGCATACCCATAACATGATGCAGCCTCCACTATGCTTGGAAATATGGAGAGTGGTACTCAGTAATGTGTTGTATTGGATTTGCCCCAAACATAACAGTTTGTATTCAGGAAAAAAAGTWAATTGCTTTGCCACATTTCTTTGCAGTATTACTTTATTGCCTTGTTGCAAACAAGATGCATGTTTTGGAATATTTTTATTCTGTACAGGCTTCCTTCTTTCACTCTGTCAATTAGGTTAGTATTGTGGAGTAACTACAATGTTGTTGATCCATCTCCAGTTTTCTCCTATCACAGCGATTAAAATCTGTTACTGTTTTAAAGTTACCATTGGCCTCATTGTGAAATCACTGAGCGGTTTCCTTCCTCTCCGGCAACTGAATTAGGAAGGACGCCTGTATCTTTGTAGTGAATGGGTGTATTGATACACCATTCAAGTATAATTAATGACTTCACCAGGCTCAAATGGATATTCAATGTCTGATTTTTAATTTAATTTTACTCATCTACCAATAGGTGCCCTTCTTTGCGAGGCATTGGAAAACCTCCCTGGTCTTTGTGGTTGAATCTGCTCGACTGAGGGACCTTACATATAATTGTATGTGCGGGGTACAGAGATGAGGTAGTCAAACAAAATCATGTTACACACTATTATAGTGTATGCAACTTATGTGACTTGTTAAGCACATTTTTACTACTTAACTTATTTAGGCTTCCTATAACCAAGGAGTTGAATACTTTCTGACTCAAGACATTTCAGCTTTTCATTTGTAAACATAATTTCACTTTGACATTATGGGTTATTGTGTGTAGGCACTGACAACAAATCTAAATGTAATCCATTTTAAATTCAGGCTGTAACACAACAAAATGTAGAAAAGCCAAGGGGTGTGAACAGTTTCTGAAGACACTGGAAATGTTGCTTTAATGGATGATGAGAGCAAGGCCTCTCCTTTAGGCCCAGGGTCATTGCAGAGGTGGAGTACATTTGAAATCTAATTCTGAGTGCTGAATAAGTTATGTTGAGTTGAGTTGATTTTATTTTTACAGGGACAGTGCACATTAATCAACGTTTCAGTAAAAGTGCCGGTTTTAGCCAGCCGGCTAATTTTCAACTGCAGCCGGCTAATTTTCAACTGCAGTCCCTGGYCAGGTTATTAAAAACAATTACAATATAGACAATCATTGAGCAGTGAGCACACGCAGAGCAACATAGGACAAGCAAGACGTAGCATACAAACAGAGCAACATAGAACAAAAAGCAGCAGAAACAAAGAAGAAATAAGGCCATTAAAAGTGTATATGCATAAATCGTTCCACCATTTCCTGGTTGCTAAACCTAATAAGCTAGTATATTGTAGAGAATCATTGTACCATCTAAACCACTGTGAAATATATTTTCCATAGCCAAAAATATTGTTGTTTCAGCAGTTTGAAGCTGGTGTACAAAACTGAAAGTAAAYGACGAAAACAAAACTTAAGAATGGGAAGCACAGAAATAGCGCACATAAAACAAATCTACTGCTTCTTAAACTTTCTTTCAAGTAGAACGGTAGATCTATAACTCACATTTCTATGTGAATTAGGACAGGTCGCCCAAAAAGTGACATATTGCCACTTTAAGATGCTTTAAAGAGCGGAAGACATCAACATTGGGGAAAATATAGGAAACTTGAAAATATTACAATAAATATGAAAAATGGTGAAAGGGTATAAACTAACGAGCCAAGGAGTTAACTTTTGTATACTTTCTTTTGTCTGGATATTAGGCACACACACACTAAGTGAAATTTCTGCACTATAATATGGAGCTCAGTGGTTTGTGCCTGAGGTCTAAAGAGATTAAAGCAGAGGTTTTTCACACTGTAACTAACTCATTACAGGGTCTGGCTGGACCAGGAGCACTGATCCTATTGAGAAAGAGAGAGAGCGGGAGAGAGAGAGAGAGAAGAAAGTTGGAGAGAGAGGGAGCGTGTGTGTGGGAGGGACAAAGGYAGAGACGACGCATGAGGAGGAGAGTGAAAGAGGGAGAGAAGGTGAGGGTATATGGGTGAGTCGGAGAGGCAGAGGGGGAATGTGGGCGACATGTGGAAAGAGATGGAGAGAGAGGTAGATAGAGAGAGAGGATGTGTGGGTTGAAGAAGTGTCAGCTGGTTATCAATGAGGAGTGCTTCCTTCAGAACACCATTAATCCACGTTACACCCGCTATTAGGTCTGTTGGGAAGGTGGAGGTGTGTGAGGGAGAGGTGACATTCCTTTTCAGAGATTTATAAAGATTCTTATACTAGTTTTATAAAAGGAGTTTTGACGTGTCAATCACCAGGGAGAACGGTGAGTGTCGACCAGGATTCAGGGACAGCAGTTCAGTTCAACGAACACACTTCTTTCAAAATGCAGTGATGGTCATAAAGCAGAGGATGTTATACTCCATTTTATCCCCTTCTATATACAGTATATTAGTTATTTTATCACCTTTTATTTATTGCTGCATTAGTCTCTCATATCCACTATTGTTTTTACTATTTTAATTTYTCTCTGAATTTTATTCAAGTCCATCTTGATTTTATATTTGCATAGAAATGTTGTGTGTTATCGTTTCTCACCTTTTTAATATTTTATTAGTTAAGCACCTTGAAATGCATTTGCTGTAAGAAAAGTGCTATAAAAATGAAGTTTGATTGATTGATAATACAGTCTTCAGATAGACAGAGAGGGGGACTGAGTGACAAGGCCAGCCAATTAACATTGCTTTGTTATCCGCTCACGGATAGGCCGACGCTCGCTGGATAATCAGGATGTGAAGCTGCGTTTTTCCCCTGGGAAGAACGAACACATAATTTGCTTTCTGTTGTTTCAAGTATTCTGCCCTGTCATTCTCACAACCTACAAGGAGTTGAATAGAAAGTGCGTCTTCATTATGAAAAACCAACACATTCCGGCAGTCATGGCTTGGTCAGCCCAAGAACCCTAATGAAGGTGGTGGTGTCGAGTTGGTGTTTGAGATGAAATAAATATTTTATACAAGTTAAATTTCCTTGATAGATGTAAGAGCCTCTTTCCATTTTCGTTTCACACAAACCTTTTTGTTTGTCACCAACACACCTCAGTCTGTTATATTTGACTTTCTCGCTTCACTTCCAATTAACAGTTAACACACTGAGGAGAATATTTGCATATTCCCCTCAGACACCTCAGTGCGGTGCTAATAGAAAGAGCAGACCTGGGTTCAAATAGTGTTTGAAAAAATGTAAATGAGTTTGATTGAGCTTGCCTGCCGAAATGGAACCAATGGAAAGCTCACAAAAGATCAAACCATTTCCACTTGGCACTCCAGTTAGGCTAAAGCAAACGCTAAAACATTAGAAAGATTTCAAATGGTATTTGAATCCAGGTCTGAGGAGGAGAATGTGATGGAGGGGATAATTGGGACGGGGTGCAGAGCAGAGTGGAGGGGGGTTGTCACTCAACGGCACAGTCAGGAAGGAAGGAACAGACTACAAATCTCCACAACAATCTAATGTTCCATCCAGAAAAATAGGATTCAAACGTGGTCATGACTGCATCTGAGATGGACCATATAATTGCCTAATTTCCTTGTTTTTGAGGTAAACTGAGGAAATGGTTGCCAAGCTTAAGGAATTCCTCCATCTATCTCTGTGTGTGTCTCTTTCTCTCTGTGTGTGTGTGTGTGTGTGTGTGTGTGTGTGTGTGTGTGTGTGTGTGTCTGTGTGTCTCTGTGTGTGTGTCTGTGTGTGTCTCTGTGTACGTCTGGCTCTGTGTGCGCGTGCACGCGTCTCTCTCTCTCTCTCTCCGTCACACTCCATTCTCCACTATCACTACGGTGGTGGTTGGTGGTCTTACAAAAACAATATTTGGTCAATATTAAAAAATATATTAACAACATCTTGTTTTAGCACGACCAAATTGTTTATCGTGCAGACTCTGGTTAGCTACCTAGCAGCTACCTAAGACGTAGCTGTCTGCAGGTCAGTTCATTCCTGAGAGACGCCATTCTGTGTCTGTTTGGAAGGCTAGAGTAAACAACTCTGGCTTCTCCACACACGCACGTACATGCCCGCACACACACAGCAAGCTACAAAAGGCAACCAGGGTATTGACTTTGCTGGAGGACAGCTTGCAGGGGGAGAAGAGAGAGCAGGGTAACACTGTCTGTTCAGGTTGAGAATGACTGGACAGCTCTGACAGGCCTTTGAGCCTGAACTCAGATATTTACACACACACAGACAGACCTCTCTGCTCCAACACTCCTCCTCTTCCCTGGCTTCTCCTCCCTCCATTCTCTCTCTACCGTGGGTGTTTTGGAACGTGTTGTCTGAGAGCCCTTATCAGAACTCGGCAGGAAAGATTGGCGAAGTAGCAACGCTGCCTTCCATTTCCAAATCCTCTCCAAGAGTTCTGCAGCTGTAGCCACGGCACAGTTGAACCAAACACACTCCCGTTTTCCTTCAGATTAAGTTGAGCCGAAGACAGGGAAGGTGAATGGTGAAGTAGCAAACGCTGCCTTCCATTTCAAGTCTCTGGTCTCGCTGAACTTCAAGCAGTTAAACCCAAACCAAACTCACATTGCCCTGTGATTTCATAACGTCTCTTTAGAAGAAGGGAGACAGAGGCGTAGTTTCTCCATCTTCCGCAGGGTGCTTTGTGTGAAGCGGAGGTCTGGCACCCTGGATCAGACGTCACAAGACTCTTCAACACCTCCAGGAGTACAATGCACTCTATATTCCATAAAAGCCACTCTTCTCACAGCGTGACAGCCAATTTACAATGGCATAAAAGCTCAAACTGTGAATATATGCCATTGTGAATATATGCTCAACTACTGAATACATCTAATTTACGTAAACACCACATTACCAATTTAGTACATCATTTAATATGTAATATACGGTGACATAATCTGACAGTAACGTGGGCCCTGAAGCATTACTGGAGGACAAAGTTGTGTGTTTTATAAGTTTCATATGAATGTGATTCGTTGAAAACTTCCCTGTATGTCAACTCACACTGTGACATACATCTTGTGCCATAAAGAATGGACACACGATGCAGGGGTGAGACCAACCCGGCATTATAGGTTAATGTGTGTGCATGCAAGTCCACTTGAGGGTATGTCATTACACTGGCATGTATGTTCCAGTCATCCCACTGGTCAGGGAGTGGAAGAGAAGAGACTTACTGTTCGTTGACGACAAAGATGCAGTTGTCTTGTGAAGGAAGACCAGAGACTGGATGCTTACAGGTCACCTTCCGCTCATTGTGACTGGAGAGAGAGAAGAGAGAGCGAGTCACGGGACGAGGTTGTGGAGAAGAGAGAGAGGAGAGAGAGAGAAGAGAGATGAGAGAGAAGAGGAGAGAGATAGAGAGAGGAAGAGAGAGAAAGGATAAAGAGGGGGAGAGAGAGAGAGGGCACAGGGAGAGAAAGGATAAGAGGGGGAGAGAGAGAGGAGGCACATTAGAACACAAAAACCATACATTGAGTGGACTTAATAACAGCATTGTAAACATCATCCCCACACAACACTAACCATATGACCATCATCAAGCATATGACCCATTGTCAACCAGCCAATAGTAACCATATGACCCATGTCAACCAGCCAATAGTAACCATATGACCATTGTCAACCAGCCAATAGTAACCAGATGACCCATCATCAAGCATATGACCAATAACCATATACCCATTGTCAACCAGCCAATAGTAACCATATGACCCATTGTCAACCAGCCAATAGTAACCATATGACCCATTGTCAACCAGCCATAGTAACCATATGACCCATTGTTCAACCAGCCAATAGTAACCATATGACCCATTGTCAACCAGCCAATACTAACCATATGACCCATTGTCAACCAGCCAATATAACCATATGACCCATTGTCAACCAGCCAATAGTAACCATAGACCCATCATCAAGCATATGCCAATAACCATATGACCCATTGTCAACCAGCATAGTAACCATATGACCCATTGTCAACCAGCCAATAGTAACCATATGACCCATTGTCAACAGCCAATATAACCATATGACCCATTGTCAACCACCAATAGTAACCATATGACCCATTGTCAACCAGCCATAGTAACCATATGACCCATTGTCACCAGCCAATAGTAACCATATGACCCATTGTCACCAGCCAATAGTAACCATATGACCCATTGTCAACCAGCCAATATAACCATAACCCATTTCAACCAGCCAGTAGTAACCATATGACCCATTGTCAACCAGCCAAAGTAACCATATACCCATTGTCAACCAACACATAGTAACCATATGACCCATTGTCAACCAGCCAGTAGCCATATGACCCATTGTCAACCAGCCAATATAACCATATGACCCATTGTCAACCAGCCAATATAACCATATGACCTCATGTCACCCAGCCAATACTAACCATATGACCCATTGTCACCCAACCACAATAGTAACCATATGACATTGTCACCCAGCCAATAGTAACCATATGACCCATTGCACCCAGCCAATAGTAACCATATGACCCATTGTCACCCAGCCAATAGTAACCATATGACCCATTGTCACCCCAATAGTAACCATATGACCCATGTCAACCAGCCAAATACAACCATATGACCCATTGTCAACCAGCCAAAGTAACCATAGACCCATTGTCACCCAGCCAATAGTAACCATATACCCATTGTCACCCAGCCAATAGTAACCATAGAGCCCATTGTCAACCAGCCAATAAACCATATGACCCATTGTCAACCAGCCAGTAGTAACCATATGACCCATTGTCAACCAGCCAAAGTAACCATATGACCCATGTCTAACCAGCCAATATAACCATATGACCCATTTCAAACATATGACCCATAACCATATGACCCATTGTCAACAGCCAATAGTAACCATATGACCCATTCACCCAGCCAATAGTAACCATTACCCATTGTCAACCAGCCAATAGTAACCATATAACCCATTGTCACCCAGCCAATTTAGTAACCAATGGACCCATTGTCAACCAGCCAATAGTAACCATATGACCCATTTCACCCCAATAGTAACCATATGACCCATTTCAACCAGCCAATAGTAACCATAGACCCATTTCAACCAGCCAATATAACCATATGACCCATGTCACCCAAGCCAATAGTAACCATAGACCCATTGTCACCCACCAATAGTAACCATATACCCATTGTCACCCAGCCAATAGTAACCATATGACCCATTGTCACCCAGCCAATAGTAACCATATACCCATGTCACCCAGCATACCAATAAACCATATACCCATTGTCAATCCCAGCCAATAGTAACCATATGACCCATTTCACCCAGCCAATAGTAACCATATGACCCAATGTCACCAGCCAATAGTAACCAATACCCATTGTCAACCAGCCAGTTAACCATATGACCCATTGTCAACCAGCCAATATAACCATATGACCCATTGTCAACCAGCCAATACTAACCATATGACCCATCACAAGCCATTGCCATAGAACCATATGACCCATTGTCAAACCAGCCAATACTAACCAATGACCCATGATCACCCCAAAGTAACCATATGACCCATTGTCACCCAGCAATAGTAAACCATATGACCCATTGTCAACCCAGCCAATAGTAACCATATGACCCATTGTCACCCAGCCCAATAGTAACCATTATGACCCATTGTCAACCAGCCAGAATACTAAATCATATGACCCATTGCTCAACCAGCCCAATAGTAACCATACGAACCCATTGTCAACCAGCCAATAGTAACCATATGACCCATTGTCAACCAGCCAATACTAATCATATGACCCATTGTCAACCAGCCAATAGTAACCATATTATCCAGTGTCAACCAGCCAATAGTAACCATATTACCCATTGTCAACCAACCAATTGTAACCATATTACCCATTGTCAACCAGCCAATTGAGGAGCAGTASGAAGATGAGGATTAGTGTCCCTCGCCACACTACACAATGTCCTGTTGAKGAACAATGAACAGCAGACACAATGCCCACACACCTTGAGTGGGGGGTGGTGCTAAACTTCAGCATGGCAGCCCATCTGTTTTCTGACCTGGGTCAAACACTGTTCTATACAGCACCATCTAACATAGTTCTTCCACTGACACTATCCTCTGTTCTCTCGCGTGACAAACAGCTATCCAGCCCAGCCGTGGATGTTCAACACTGCTGCAGAATACAAATGATCTACCCCTCCCTAGAAGCCCCTAACTGCTCCAGTCATATGCCCTAGATCACAAGAGCACAGCTAACAGGCTGTTTCACAGCAAGTGGTGACTTATCTATAAATACAATTACAGCACCACAGCCAGTCAGACAGAGACACAGACAGAGAGAGAGAGAGAGAGAGACCCCTGTAGCCGGCCCTCTGTAAGACACAAGCAGCTTTTCACACAGAGTGGAGGGAGGCAGGGGAACGCTTAATGCTGATAAAGACTAGAGAGAACAGAGCTCTCTTTTCTGCTCGCACGCAAAGATGAGCACACACACAGATGCATGCATGCACGCACACACTGAGGGTAGGAGGACAGAATGTACAGACAGAAAATAAGGTTGTCTGATGGATTAACCGAGAGGGTCATGAGACATTGTACACACAGCACAACACCGGTGAAAGCATAACAGCCATGTATGCTTATCTGGACATGGACGGGTATCTGAAAGAGAGAGTGTACTGTATGTTTATCAATTGAATCTCTCTGGGAGGTAGCAGTGCGGGCTCGGACACGCACACACACTGTATGATATCCCTGCAGGCGTACCAAGTGTCTCAGCTGGGCTGGGGTTAGCTAGGCTTGTGGCTGAAACTCCTGGTTTCATCTGTCACTTGCGAAA
This sequence comes from Salvelinus sp. IW2-2015, assembly GCF_002910315.2. Classification (NCBI taxonomy): domain Eukaryota; kingdom Metazoa; phylum Chordata; class Actinopteri; order Salmoniformes; family Salmonidae; genus Salvelinus; species Salvelinus sp. IW2-2015. Next base: position 8,792,389 of record NC_036840.1, on the reverse strand, counting down.
ATACCACTGCAACACACATGCACACACACTGGCATTCTCCACTGCTGTAGGGCCTGCTGTAGCTCTTGTGCAATACAACACACTTCAGTTAACTCAACACTGGAGCAAGAGAATAGTCTGGCCTGCAGGAGTCACAGATGGAAACGCTCCTGTCTCTCTATGGKTCTGTATCCTACTAAGGCCACGCCAGGGGGTCTGCTGGGCAAATCTACCTAGTGAAGCAGCAGTGTTCGTGGGCTTGGTCTCTGGACTGTGTCCCTGCTGGAGATGTTCCAGCCCTGACATCCAGGACACAGTCACAGCTGAGCCACAGAGACATGTCGCCTGTACTGTCTATTATTAACTGCGCTCCATGTCTCCCATCTGTCACATAGAATCACAAAGCACAATCACTCAAAGCCACGACATGACAGGATCTGCTTTTATTCATCACTTCCTGGAGATTACCCAAGTGCATGTGTGTGTAAGTGAGGGTGTGTGTGTGTACGTCAAGGCTGCGGAGACTTCACCGGGGGGTCTCAGAAGAGGTTCCACTTGGCCCTTTTCCCCCCCACTGCGAGTAACGAGAAATCAAGACGGCAACGTGGGAAACGATAAACAAAACTCAATGAAAGAGGGAAGATGTATTTCCTCTTTGGTTCGACATGAAAGTGGGGGGCTGACAATGATCATCAGTCAGAGAATCGAGTGACTGCATCCTCCATTGATCTCCAGTATCAGAGAGCAACATTCATTTTCACTGGTTAAAAGGAAGAGCAATAATGTCTTCCTAGCCWCTGAGGACAACTTATATACACTCACTATCAGACACAGTCATGCTAAAAGTAATAACATATCATGAAATTACAACCTGGGGCTTGTCAAAGCAGCAACAGACTTCACAGCCTGTGAGCCAAAACCTGAACATACAGTAGAGCAGTCAAAAATTTGGACACACCTACTCATTCAAGGGTTTTTCTTTATTTGGACAATTTTCTACATTGTAGAATAATCGTGAAGACATCAATACTACGAAATAACACTCATGTATCATGTAGTAACCAAAAAGTGTTAAACAAATCAAACAAATCAAAATATATTTTATATTTGAGATTCTTCAAATAGACACCCTTTGCCTTGATGASAGCTTTGCACACWCTTGGCATTCTCTCAACCAGCTTCATGAGGTAGTCACCTGGAATGCATTTCAATTAACAGGTGTGCCTTGTTAAAAGTTAATTTGAGGAGTTTCTTTCCTTCTTAATGCGTTTGAGCAAATCAGTTGTGTTATAGGGGTGGTATACAGAAGATAGCCCTATTTGGTAAAATACCAATTCCATATTATGACAAAGAACAGCTCAAATAAGCCAAGAGAGACGACAGACCATCATTACCTTAAGACATGAAGGTCAGTCTTCCGGAACATTTCAAGACTTTGAAAGTTCTTCAAGTGCAGTTGCAAAAACCATCAGCGCTCTGATGAAACTGGCTCTCATGAGGACCGCCACAGGAGTGACTGTGAGTCAGGCCTTCGTGGTCGAATTGCTGCAAAGAAACCACTACTAAAGGACACCAATAATAGAAGAGACATGCTTGGGCCAAGAACACGAGCAATGGACAGACCGGTGGAAATCTGTCATTTGGTCAGATTTTTGGTTCCAACCGCTGTGTCTTTGAGACACAGAATAGGTGAACGGATGATCTCCACATGTTTGGTTCCAACTGACATTGTCAGTGATTTATTTAGAATCAAGGCACACTTAACCAGCATGGCTACCACAGCATTCTGCAGCGATACGTCATTCCCATCTGGTTTGGCCTTTTTTTTGTTATTTACTAGCAAGTCAGTTAAGAACAAATTCAGGGCAGAACGACAGATGTTTACCTTGTCAGCTCGGGATTTGATCTGGTAACCTTTCGGTTTACTGGCCCAACACCCTAACTACTAGGCTACCTGCCGCCCCGATCTGGTTTGGCTTAGTGGACTATCATTTGTTTTCAACAGGACAATGACCCAACACACTCCAAGGCTGTATAAGGGCTATTTGACCAAGAAGAGAGGTGCTGGCATCAGATGACCTGGCTTCCACAATCACCTGACCTCAACACAATTGACATGGTTGGGGATGAGTTGGACCGCAGAGTGAAGGAAAAGCAGCCAACAAGTGCTCAGCATGTGGGAACTCCTTCAAGACTGTTGGAAAAGCATTCCAGGTGAAGCTGGTTGAGAGAATGCCAAGAGTGTGCAAAGCTGTCATCAATGCAAAGGGTGGCTACTTTGAAGAATCTCAAATATATTTTGATTTGTTAACCCTTTTTTGGTTACTACATGATTCCATATGGGCCATTTCATAGTTTTGATGTCATCACTATTATTCTATAATGTAGAAAACAGTAAAAATACAGAAAAAACATTGAATGAGTAGGTGTTTCCAAACTTTTGACTGGTACTACAGTACCAGTATTTTCTACAGGCTGAGGCAGAGAGAGATGACGGTCACCTTGAATTACAGCCATTACATAAGTCTTAAGAGTACCTTTGTGTCCTCTTCACATAACTGATTATCAACAGTGGCTGTATGTTTTACTCATTTTCTGACGATTGCAAGGTGAAACAATAAAAGGGTATGAAGTAGTGAATTCTATTGAATAGCTTTTCTGTTACTCCCCAGAAAGAGGATGACATTCTCTTTAACATGTAAGCAACGTTGAGAACAAGGACAGGAGCTAAATTGTAAACAGACAGGGAAATAAATTGGAGAGCAGTGTTTTATGCCAAAGCAGTACGTCGCCGCTWTCTTCTGAAATGTCCTAGTTTCTGCTCTGGTGGCTATGGTCTGTTGCAGCTCTAGGTAGGTATGTAAGGGTGGCAGGTAGCCTAGCAGTTAAGAGCGTTGGGCCAGTAACCGAAAAGGTCGCTGGTTCGAATCCCCGAGGCGACTAGGTGAAATATCCCCACTTTCCAAGGGTGTCTCTGGGGGAGTTGAGATATGCAAAAAAAAAAAAAACACATTCTTATCTCACACCTCACACTCGAACCACAGTGAAACAGAACAAATTTAAGTATCCCTTATTTGACCGTCAAGGTAGGTAGGCAATAAGGAACATACGGAGAGGATTACACCACCTGTCAACTGGCTGTCCAACAGGAATCCGGAAAAACTCAAGGGCATTTAATCTCAAAGAAAAACTCCTGGCCCTACCAATAACATATGGCTTCAAACTAAAACAGCCTGTGTTCAGTAGGGCATACCGTAGAAACGTGTRTTGGAACAGAGAATCTGTGTTCTTATTGTACAAGTACAGGTACTCTCCCCGTTTCAGAACGTTTCCTTCACAGTAAAATGATGTATGGGAATGTTGTTTGCCGTCACGCTGWAGTCAACCCAGGTCTCAGTACGGACTTTGATTAGTCTTCTCTGTGTTACGCTAATTGTGCTTGGTAGGAGGGACTCTGAGGGATCCAGAGAAATAATGTGTTTATTGGAAAACGCTGATGAAAATCAACAGGCACTTCGTCCAACCTCTCCATCCCTCCCTGCCGCCCGCTAACACGCAGCACAACACTACAAATCACCATAATTTGCTGTAAACAATTTTTCAAAAGCCGGCCACCAGCGATGATGGAGGGAGATTGGGAGAGAAAACAGAAAGAGAGAGACAGAGAGAGAGAGAGAGAGAAAGATATTCAGACCAGAGAGATAGAAACCGAGAGAGGGAAAGATACAGACTAAACAGAGAAAGAGCGTGGGAGAAGTAATCACCCAAAAACAGAAAAAAGGGAGGAGGAGGTGAGTGGAAGATGAGAGGAAGGGAGTATGAGGTGGAGAGTGGAGGAGGAAGGGATGATGAGAAGAGGGCATGTTGCCAGCGGGAGTCTGCTACTCGTGCTGCTCTCTGATGAGCGCCCCCAGTGGGTTGTGGGTAAAGGGAAAGGGGGGTACCTAGTCAGTTGTACAACRGAATGCCTTCAACTGAAATGTGTRTTCCGCATTCAACCCAACCCCTCTAACAAGCCCCTGTGTGAGGACACTTTAGCTGAACCCTTCATCATAAGACATACACAACACTGTCATAGGGCCTACATAACCCTGACACAACAAGGTGTCAGGAGCAGGAGGAGCCCCATCAATCTTATGATGACAGCTAATCCATAAGACGTCAGAAACATTACAAAACACATTTAAAATGTCAGACCATGTTTGTTCCCGTCTGTATGATTCCCTCTGCTCTAAATGCCAAGTGAAACGTTGCCTTGGTCAAATGGCTGTAACGCAGGCCAGGGCCGAGCCCTTCTAAATGTCTTCATCCACAGTGGATGAATGACAAGTCTTCTGATGTGACCTTGTTGAAAAGTGTGAATACGTCTCGGTGTTCGGTTCTGTACAGGCCCGGCATGGAGAGAACAATGTGTCCATATTCAGACCCTTGTCTCAGTATTCTGCTATTATAAAGGCTGAGGGTCAGCCAACAATTGCTAATCCGCTCCCTGTAGAGCCCCCTGCCATTCACACTGCTCTCTCTGGCACCACTGGGTAACCTTTCAGAAAGGCCACAGAGACAGACCTTCCTCATTTCCCTTGCACTCTCTCTCTATCCCTCTCGCCCGATGCTTCTCGCTCTCTCTCTCTATTCAATATTCTCTCGCTCTCTCTGCATCCTGCTCTCTCTCTCAGCATTCAGAATAGCACTCTGACTCACCCATGACATGTATTGTACACCTTTCCTAGGGAGGAGAAAAGCTCTTTAAAACGTCAGATACTGCCTCCACTGCAAACAACCCAGGCTGCAGCAAACACGCACACCCTCTAACAAATCCACCTACATCACTGTAGAGTTTGGCTTTGGTTGGCAGTATTCTAAACAATAACAAGAAGCACTTCTAATTGCCTTCAAGCGGACGCCATCTTAATTTTCCTTGCTTTCGTCCTTGTTAGCAGATCTATAAATAAACAGTCKTCCTACAGAAAGCCATCCTCTCCTCTGTTCCTCGTGTTAATGTGACGTCTTCCATGGCAGTATGTACACTACATGACCAAAAGTATGTGGACACCTGCTCGTTGAACATCTCAATCCAAAATCATGGACATTAATGTGGAGTTGGTTCCCCCTTTGCTGCTATAACAGCCTCCACTCTTCTGGGAAGGCTTTCCACTAGATGTTGGAACACTGCTGCAGGAACTTGCTTSCCACAAGAGCATTAATGAGGTTGGGCGATTKGGCCTGGCTCTCAGTTGGAGTTCCAATTAATCTGAATGATGTTCAATGGGGTTGTGGTCAGCGCACCGTGTTCTTCCACACCGATCTCGACAAACCATTTCTGTATGGACCTCGCTTTGTGCACGGGGGGCATTGTCATGCTAAAACAGGAAAGGACATTTCCCAAACTGTTGCCACAAAATTGGGAGCACAGAATTGTCTAGAATGTCATTGTATGCTGTAGCGTTAAGATTTCCCTTCACTGGAACTAAGTGGCCTAGCCTGCCCAGAACCATGAAAAACAGCCCAGACCATTATTCCTCCTCCACCAAACTTTACAGTTGGCACTATGCATTCGGGCATGTAGCATTCTCCTTGCATCCACCAAACCCAGATTAATCCGTCAGACTGCCAGATGGTGAAGTGCGATTCAGCACTCCAGAGAACGCGTTTCCACTGCTCCAGAGTCCAAAGCCGACTGGAGAACTCAAATCAAATCTTAATTTGTCACATCGCCGAATACAGTAAAYTGCTTACTTACAAGCCCTTAACCAACAACGCTTTGAGAAGTTAAGAAAAATAAGTGTTATGTAAAAAAAWATATATATAAATAAAAGTAACAAATAATTAAACGGCAGCAGTAAAATAACAATAGCGAGGCTATATACAGGGGGTACCGGTACAGAGACAATTGAGGTAATATGTGCGCGGATACCAGTTAGTCGAGGCAATATGAACATGTAGGCAGAGTCAAAGTGACCATGCATAGACAGAAAGCAGCAGCGTAAAAGAGGCGTTGGGGGGGGGGCGTCACACAATGGAAAAAGTTCGGGTAACCATTGGTTACCTGTTCAGAAGTCTTATGGCTTGGGGGTAGAAGCTGTCAAGAAGCCTTTTGGACCTAGACTTGGCGCTCCGGTACCGCTTGCCGTGCGGTAGCAGAGAGAACAGTCTATGACTAGGGTGGCTGGAGTCTTTGACAATTTTTAGGGCCTTCCTCTGACACCGCCTGGTATAGAGGTCCTGGATGGKAGGAAGCTTGACCCAAGTGATGTACTGGGCCGCACGCACCACCCTCTGCAGTGCCCAGCGGTCGGAGGCCGAGCAGTTGCCATACCAGGTTGTGATGCAACCAGTCAGGATGCTCTCTATGGTGCAGCTGTAGAACCTTTTGAGGATCTGAGGACCCATGCCAAACATTTTCAGTCTCCTGAGGGGGAATAGGTTTTGTCGTGCCCTCTTCACGAATGTCTCTGTGTGCTTGGACCATGTTAGTTTGTTGGTGATGTGGACACCAAGGAACTTGAAGCTCTCAACCTGCTCCACTACAGCCCTGTCAATGAGAATGGGGGCGTGCTCGGTCCTCCTTTTCATGTAGTCCAGATTCATCTCCTTTGTTTTGATCACGTGGAGGGAGAGGTTGTTGTCTTGGCACCACATGGCCAGGTCTCTGACCTCCTCCCCATAGGCTGTCTCGTCGTTGTCGGTGATCAGGCCTACCACTGTTGTGTCATCGGCAAATTTAATGATGGTGTTGGAGTCGTGCCTGGCCGTGCAGTCATGAGTGAACAGGGAGTACYGGAGGGGACTGGGCACGCACCCGAGGGGCCCCCGTGTTGAGGATCAGCATGGCGGCTGTGTTGTTACCTACCCTTACCACCTGGGGGCGGCCCATCAGTAAGTTCAGGATCCAGTTGCAGAGGGAGGTGTTTAGTCCCAGGGTCCTTAGCTTAGTGATGAGCTTTGAGGACACGATGGTGTTGAACACTGAGCTGTGGCCAATGAACAGCATTCTCACATAGGTGTTCCTTTTGTCCAGGTGTGAAACGGCAGTGTGGAGTGCAATAGAGATWGCATCATCTGTGGATCTGTTGGGGCGGTATGCAAATTTCTTACACGCTTCCGGGTTAGAGTCCAGCTCCTTGAAAGCAGCAGCTCTACCCTTTAGCAACAAGGTGTGGCTAAATTAGCCATATCCACAAATTTGAAGGGGTGTCGACATACTTTTGTATATATAGTGTATCTGTTAATGAGCCAACCCACTGTGCTGTAATGAGGTTTGGTGACAGTCTCTCCAACACTTCCTTCTGTTAGAAGAGCCAGTAAGTAAAAACTCCAACAAGCACTTCAATTAAATTACAACTACACATGGATGTAAGAATGAAATGCTAGTGCCGTTACTCGAGAATGCCATACTCTACCACTATTAACTGAAAAGCTTATCAAGGGACAAAACACCTTGTAGCATTTGAACTAAACATGAAGTGCACTAAAACAGCTAGGCTATTACTTACAGTAGCAGGGCGCACCTACTGRATAACAGCAAGATCCAGGGTGAGCTAAGCTAAGGCAGATAGCTAATACAAAGCTGATTCCCACTAGCTGCCTTCCACATCACCGACAACATGCTAAAACTCCTTTCTTAAGGGGAACGAGAACAAATCTCCTTTGTTGCTCAATCAAAAAGTAATTCCTGCACATACAATTCAGAATCAGGTTAAGAGTAAGAGCTTGGAATGATAATACGGTACGTCGTGTGACAAGTCCAGGGCCAYTGTTTACATACAGAATACATACCAGCTGATTTGATATAGGWTGCATTCCAAATGGCACCTATTCCCTATATAGTGCACTAGTTTGACCAGAGCGCTATGGACCTTGGTCAAAAGTAGTGRACTGTGTAGGGAATAGGGTGCCATTTCAGATAACCCTATAGGAGACTATGGCTATGACATTTAAATGTTGGGCTCCCGAGTGGCCCAGTGGTCTAAGGCACTGCATCTCAGTGAAAGAGGCGACACTACAGTCCCTGGTTCGAATCRAGGCCATCATTGTAAATAAGAATTTGTTCTTAAKTGACTTGCCTGGTTAAATAAAAAATMTAAATAAATTCAACGAATTTGAGATCATTAACGTTTGATGAAAAAAATGTAACCTACAGTGCAGTTATCACAAAACTACAACTAATAGGTCCCGTTAATCATCAAAGGCAAAACATTTTTTTTAAACAAATACCTGACACAACAATGCTTTAAATAGGTGGAGATATGAATCTTTCAATTATTTGCCACAGATATAAAGCGCTCCTCACGTCATCGTCGTTAACAGTTGGAATAGAAGAGTGAGAAAGCCAAGTGACAGCAGCGAAGCCCTGTATGGCAATACTTTGAGAAGTTAAATGAGAAGGTGATGAAATGCAAACTTTTGCGAGGTGGAACTGAGCTACAGTGGCAGTACAGGTGCTGAAAGGGAGGCACAGTGAGACCCAATCCGTTGCTGGCAGGAGTGCGATAAGGGACAGAGTCAGAAAATCACAACACAGATTACAAAAATGATTYCAGTTGATATGCAGCCATTGTCGGTCAATGGTAGAGGATGTCGGCTTCAATACCCTAATGACATATCTAGAACCAGATAAGATGCCATGTAAAAAAAAACGTGACGGGCCTGGTGGAGAAATTGTACAATGATTGCTCTTCAAGTACAAAGCGCGCGTTGTCAAACACCATTAGTGGTCTTAACAGATTGTTGGACGTTTTTGAACACGCTGTTATACATCACTGAAACGAYCCTTCGCATTGATGGGAAGGGGGACATGAAGTCCCCYGTACTGACAACTGAGAACATGGAGGAGAATCACACAAAAGAGAACCTAGAACGGCATTAATACCATCGTTGTTGAGTGGGTGAAGGGCAGCAGTAAGGTGAGCGCAGTCTGGTAGGAAGGCAGGACTCCGGTAGATTGAACTGCATTGCCCCCTAGCGGTCATACCCATTATGAATTCACGTCATTTTTTCGTTTAAACTATTTTTAAAAATTGGCAGAACATTTTTTACATTCGTTACATCCCTAGTCTCCTGTGACAGTATGACAGACTTAACAAATTATAGCCAGTGCACCGGGCATTCAGCATTTGGTTCTGGGTTCCCAGATTAGATATGATATATCAACAAGGTGGCGTTTAAAATAAAATACATGGCAATCTCCTTTAGCCTTTTCTAATCTGCAAATAACAGTCTGCTATAACCCATCCATACYAATAGATGATAATTATGAATACACTCAACCCATAGACTAGCTACTGTAGGTACTGCAACAGCATATGGACTCCGATTCACCTCAGAGCAGAAAATAACCCACAGTTAAATATTAAATAATGCAGTCAYGAAAACAGCACTGCTCAAACTGACCCAAACAAGTCAAACTGAGTGTGTTGCCAATAGTAACCCTGGCAGATGGCTGATGTTATGTAGTTCTACGGCAGGGGGAATGGAATGCCAGGCMGTGAATGGTTCAGAACAACCTTATTTGATTTCCATGTCTAGATAGAAGGACAMTTCAAAAGAAGACAGGGGAAAATAACAGATGGAAGAAATATGAGGTCTGGATTGGGCCAGAGGGGGCGAGGGGCTTCAGTCAGGGTCACCATGGAGACAGTAGAATTAGAGTGCCACATGTTGCCCTCTGTCAGTCAGTCCATCCATCCATGGTCTTGTCAACCACTTTCAGTGTCTCTAATGGCACCTTMGTCCCTAATATAGTGCACTACTTTTGATCAGAACAGAGCCCTATATGTTTGTGGCAAAAGTCGTGCACTTACAGGTAATAGGGTGCCTGCCAGCTGGCGCCTCTTGTCCTTGTGATGGAGATGCTCTGAGTCTTAGAGGGCTCTAATTTCTCAGCCTTCTTAAATTGGTAAAGTTGATCTATAGGGAATTAAATCAGGTGAACACATCCATTACTCCCAGTCTCTGTTTTTATCAGAAAACTATTGACCAGAAAGACAACTAAGGGCATTTAGTTCTGAGCTATACTGTCGTTCCATTATTTGTTCAATTTTTTTTTTCATTTGGTCCGGTTGGTTTCACATTGCCAAATGTACCACAAACTAAAATGCCTAAACAAAACCATGTGTTCATGCAAGTCATTTGTTTATTGGAGAAAAATGCTCATGTTAAATCCATCTTCATATTACATTGGCTTTGGTGTTCCAACAACATGCGGGAGGAAACAATAGTGCAATAGCCACTCTAACTGCGATGTGAATAGACTACATTTAGCCTATATCCCCGGTATAGCCCCAGCCTAATCTGCACAGGATGCGCTCTTAATTAAATGCACTGCTACTCACAGATTGTTTGAGATATCAAGTTATGGTACTGTYTGCATTTCATCAAATGCTCCCAGTCCAATAAACTGCATACCTCTGATTATTTTCCTGTGTTTGGTTCGGACTGCGTTCTCACCTGCAGCGAACCYCGCCATGGTAAAAATGGAATCGGACCGATACCACCCTTTTTGAGTGAACCACGGTGTGTTGTTTAGTGTGCTCCCGAGTGCAGACAGTTTGGACTGTTGTGGACACACTAACAGACCTAAGGGTGAAAACAAGCTCTAAACCAATTTGGTATGAAAGCCCCCTAAAAGTCTACCTCCCTTTAATGAAAATGATAAGCCCACACACACAGAGAAAACGTCTGAACTCAAAAGTAATTACGTGTATCCCCAAAAGGACACTGGCATAGTGAGACTGATAGCTGCTTAATAGAGTCTCGCCTAATTCAAAATGGTAGAAACAGAAACTCCCTAATTAATAGAGCAAAGAAACCCTGACAGAGGAGTCTAAGGAGTAGGGAGACTCATCAACATGGACTCAGAGAGCTGACCAATGAGATGCATGGAYCTGGCTGAGGGAAATYCATGGCCCCTTTGGCATCACTGAACCACAGCTTGTTAARACAACTTTCATCTGATTCACAACGGGACGCAGAGAACAGCCTGACACCTATAACAAATTTCTACTGTACACCACAGGAAAGAGAGGGATAACATGGGTCTAGAATGAGAAGGAGTAACAACAATTTGAATGAGAGAAAGAGAGAGACAAGCTTCCATTCTATTGTCCCCTGGGGTATGGGAGGTTGATMGAAGATAGAGAGGAGAACAGGAGAGGCTGAGTAACATCAGCTATAGGATACAGTAAGCAAATAGAGCTGAATGCATGATACTAAATATAACAAAATCAAAACAATAACTATTTTACAGACTGCATTTACAGTTTTACAATTTAACTCTGCCTTGTAAGCCTCATTGTAAGCTGCCTTAAGCCTACTGTKCTATAGTCATGGTTACACAACGCAGCAACGAACACAACCCAGTATATCACAACAAATGGTAGAGTTCCCTATATGGAAGAATCTGAGCACCTGTACTATTTTGAGCAGCGCATCCCGTGTGTACTTAATAAAATATGCATAATGTATGAAAACGCGTGGGCTACAGTGAAATATAGCATGTCATACCAACAAGGCATCACATAACTGCACGCGTAAATAGCAATGCCATTATTTCAATAGCCTATATAATAAATAAATAGCATCTAAGCATGACTACAGAACAAGACTAAATAATCTCCAGATAGTGTTTACTTACGAGTGGACGCCTGCGGTGGAGAAGCCAGTAAAACTGGTGAAATAAAAGCAGTCTTTCCAGATGCGGACTGGGTGAGAGCAGCCCACTTCAGTGACCGCTCACTCACTGGCGCGCTCCCACTCGCCTGCTCTGTTAAATGCGCGCGCTCCCACTCGCCTGCTCTGTTAAATGCGCGCGCTCCCACTCGCCTGCTCTGTTAAATGCGCGCCGCAGACCGAGCTGTAATAAATCTGCCGTGCTGTGCGCTTATGACTTCGAAACCTGATTTATTCGTGCATTACATTGCGTTTCAGAGTTGACTCGTTCAAATATGATTCCGTTTGGTTTGCAGTGCTTTTCAAAGCAGATGTCTCATCACGTGTGCGTTGAAAACAAGGAATAGGCTACAGATACTATGAGTTGCAAGGCTCAGGCTGTATGTGCGTGACCGCGGGTGGCGTGCAAAATACAGTAGACACATACTAGTTAATAGGCTCCTCTCAATGTAAACTATAGGCCTAAACGTTTAGAGCTACATGAACATTACATGGGAACAAAATCACATCTAGTGCATGGTGTCTACTGAGTGCACATATTAAGGGAAGCCTATAGCCTCTGCGCCAAAGCTAGGCGTATATCATTAACTTAATGCTTGACGTTCCTCTCCAAAGCTAGGCGTATACCATTAACTTAATGCTTGACGTTCCTCTCCAAAGCTAGGCGTATACCATTAACTTAATGCTTGGACGTTCCTCTCCAAAGCTAGGCTATCATTACTTATGCCGACTTCCCAAGCTAGGCCTATATCATTAACTTAATGCTTGATTGTTCCTCTAGACTCCCAATCAACATGTATTTATACCAGGCTGTGATATGTGGTAGTAGAACAGCACACCCGTGTGTAAATGGGCAACAAGAGCCTGGAGCTAGACCCTGAAGTTCAACCACAAGTCAGGGCTCTTTCTAATAGGAAGCGGACAATGGTTGTGGAGGGGCTAATCTGCTTCCCCAGTTTAGTGCTGTTATTCAGGCCTGGAGGAGAGGGGCAGTGGTGATGGGGAGGAGAGGAGAGGCCACAATGGCTCCAGAGAGAGAGGACCATTTTAGTGTGTGTGTGTGGGGGGGGGGGGGGGGGGGACCGGATGCCAGATTAAACCAGGCTCATCACTACATATCCTCTCCACACAGAAAGCTGTCTTGAACCCTGCTGGGGCTCCTCAATAGGTTTAAATAGCAGAGGAAAACAACCAACCTGGCATGGTTCAAAAACCAACTAGAATTGTAGCACAACTCAAATTGGTGCTACAACTAGAATTTCTCCCCTATGTGGAAGCTAGGTGAATTGTAACAGCAATAGGCTGCATTCAAAACCAATCTCCCGCCATCCCATTTACCCATAACATGGTGGAGATACAAGGGAAGGAGGGAAGTGGGTAAGATGAGGAGGCGAAGAGGTAAGATGAGGTCAGGAGAATGGAAAAGTCCACTAGATCCACCCTGCATCAACTGTCCAGGAAACAACAGAGGGCATGTGTTTGAAGTCTAAATCCATGGGTGCGTCCCAAACGGCATGCGATTTCCAATATAGTGCACTACTTTTGACCAGGGCAGATAGGGAGCCATTTGGAACGCAACCCAATCCAGTGTGAGCCACAATATCAACGAGAGAGAGAGAAGGAGAGAGGGGTTAAGGTTTTGAGAGCTGGCTAGCTGAGGAAAGCTGATAATGTCAAATGGGCCCAGGGAAGAGAGCTGCGGTGTTAGGCTCCATAGTGCATGTGAGCTCGTATTGGATAGACAAGGAACTCTCCTGTCCTAAAACTCTAAATTAACAGTAACTGTATTCGTCCAACCCCAGAGGCAGCGCCCACCGGATGTATGGTACTTGATTTGAAAAACGTCTCCGCAGTATTTTATCAAGTGAATGCCGACAGCTGAAACTCCGCAATCTCCTGCTCCCTCTCTGCTGATAAGTGAAACAAGCTTTTAAGCAGAATATTTTGGGAAGCAGCCATCTGTATGTAGAGACCAAGTAAGCAGAGACCAACACACTTGCAAAAGTGCGCACGCACACACAAACAGACAGACAGGCGTAAGCACTCACCCACGCATGCGTGTGCACCCACCGTGACGGGGAGATAAAGGAGTGAATCAATGCCTATGGGCATTGGAGCGTTGGAGATGAAGTGTGTGTTCTCCAGACCAGATGTGTATTATCATATCTAGGCTCTCTGGTCTCTGCTGCTGTGTGCCAGTCAGCAAGTGGTAAAGCAGACAGAGTTAACAAAGACCTTTTCTATCCTGCTGTCTTCTCTCCTCTCCCCACTATAACTGTCACAAAGAGATTACGGAAGTTTTCCTATAAAACCCAAAATAGTTTCATATTTGGGCCGACCACATTTCCTGTTCCATTTTTAAGGCGCTGCGATAAACTGCAACGCTTTCGAAAAGTTCCATAAAAAAAAGTTGTACTTTAACTTCTTATCTAATGTGATGAGTTTGAGCCTGTAAAACCCAATGCCCTTAACCTTACTGCTAGTGTGTCCTGTAGGTCAGTGTTTCCCAACCCTGGTCCTCCAGTGACCCCAACAGTACACAGTTTTGTTGTAGCCCTGGATAAACACACCTCATTCAGCTCATTGAGGGCTTGATGATTAGTTGACAATTGAGTCAGGTGTGCTTGTCCAGGGTTACAATAAGCATGTGTACTGTTGGGGGTACTGGAGGACCAGGGTTGGGAAACACTGACCTACAGGACACACTAGCAGTGTCCTGTAGGTTGGGAAACACTGCTGTAGGCAACCTGAATCCATTAGAGTGAGACGCTAGAGCAGAGCAGAGCCAGTATTTAACATGGGGGGGAAAGACAGAGAGACAGACAGAGAGAGAGAGACAGAAAGACAGAGACACAGACAAGAGAGACACAGACAGACAGAGACAGACCGACAGACAGAGAGAGAAACAGACAGACAGAGACAGACCGACAGACAGACAGACAGACAGGTTACAGTCCCAAATGGTACACTATTTAGTTCACTACTTTTGACCTGAGCCCTATGCTGGCCCTGGTCACAATGAGTGCACTATGTTGAGAATAGGGTGMCATTTGGACACACAGGGAGTTACTCTCCTGTCATAGTGATACTTACTAGGGAATTTTAACAGGCTAGTAGAGGAGTGGAGAGGAGAGGGCAACAACACAAGGGTCAGTCACTGAAACATGCACCCTGCTTGTTACCCTCTCAGACAGAGGTCTTTAATGAAGCCATTATAAACAGTATGTTCAGTAGAGGACTAGCATTAGCAGCAGGGGTAAACACTGATAGGCAATGGCTGAGTTACGGTAAAGGGCTTGCGAGGAGAGGCTGTATGAGGTTGATAAGATACACACACTGTTACACACCCTCCCCCCACACACACACGTCAGACTACTCTGCTCTTCACAAACATGGCTTGCCTGTTTGGTCACATGTTTGAGGCAGGTTGCCGGGGCAACAGGTGAGAGCAGGGCCACAGTGCAGCAGTGTGACATTTACTGTGTCCTTCAGCAGAGGGAGGGAGGAGAGAAAGAGGAAAGAGAGGAAGTAGGGAGGAGGAAGAGGAATGGTAGGAAGGAGGAAGTAGGGATGGCTTGGGAGGATGGTTGAAGTAAGAGGGGAGGGAGTGGGGGWGAAGATGGGGAAGCGGGGAGGGGTGGATTGAGGAATGGAGCAGAGGAAAGGATGGGGGAGACCATAAGACGATTGAGGGTGGCAGGTGGGTGGATGGAGGGAGGAGAGGAAGGATAG
>NC_036840.1:8768056-8770810 GCF_002910315.2 Salvelinus sp. IW2-2015 | reverse complement strand
AGAGAGAGAGAGAGAAAGATAGTTGGAGGGAGAAAGCAGGGTTTTTTCTGGATCATAAAGGGGTTTAGGTAGTGGGCGTGGAATAGAGACAATTTGAGGCCTCCATTTTTGCGGTGTAGAGAAATGTTTGAATATTTAAGCCAATTTCCTGAAATCTATACATTTCTCCATGGAGCTGAGAGGAATTGTTTGTTTTAAAAGCACATTTTACTACGATTCTACATATTCTGCCACAGAGCTGAGAATTTTGTACTGTTTTAAATCTAATTACCTGCAATTCTATGCATTTTGACATGGCTAATGCTGTGTTCTTTTGCTCAAACATAATAAAATCAATACAGCAAAATTATTTTTTGGTCTCAAATATTATATTATTAATATATATATATATACACACACACACACACACACACACACACGTCCATTATCTCTTCTACATACTTTATAACTGGTTTTAGTTGTTTAAGTTTACACTGAAAGCGTTTTTCAATCCTGAAATGTACACTGCTATTAAAATCCGCCCAAGGATTTCAATAGCAGGTAAATCCCTGGAAACAGAGGGGGATGGAGGGAAGGGGAGAGAAAGCCATAGGTCCTCAATGGCACCCGTGTCACAGCAGCACAACACAGTGTAGCTGAACCGAGACCCAACATGTCCAGAAGAGTTATTGTCATACACACTCTCAGCCAGCGCTGAGTACTGCACCCCCATGCATAAGCTGCACTGGGAGGGGACAGAAAGACTAAGACGTGCTGTAAAATGACACCATATGTTAAGACTTGCACCAAAACYCTATCAGTGTGAGCAGTGGCATATTAAAAAATATATATAATTTAGTAGATTTCACTGACGACTAGTCCATATGTGCTGAAACAAACCCAAAGGAACACAGTCAAAACAGCCATTTCTTTCAGAATATCATTACTGAAACTCTGCCAGAGCCAAGCAAACACTTCCAGAATAAAGCAGGACTTTTCTTCTCACTGTCTCCAACGGTACGTTTTAGTGTGAATAATTCATTAAGGATTTCACTGATAATACAAACATCAACAGTGGGTCTCCCAGGACTAAACAAAATTACACATTAATATTTGATACAGACCTCAAAATAACAGCAGAGACAGCATAATATTTGTAAGAGGAAGGGAGGGGAATGGGATATGATACACTGTAAAGGGCTTTGAACATGTCAATACCATGGGTCTGCACTTCCTCCCTGTCTCTCTGTGATGTAACTTCCTGTTTCCTGTCAGAGTGGGCATCCAGGTGTAGGTAGAGAGGGACAGCTGAGTGGGCTGGCATGAGGCAGGAGGACAGTGTGCCAGCTAGAGTACAGCATGAATCATAACATTGTTATGATTGTTAACATTTTTCCATCCCCATTCTATAGGCTGGGGAACAGTTTGTTATACGTCTACTGTTCTATCAGTCACACTTGAGCTCATTGATGGGATGTACAGGTAACTGCCAAAATGAGGGATACAAAACATATTGAAAGCAGGTGCTTTTCCTGTTAATTAAGCAATTATCATCCCACCATGCTTATGCCCAGTTGCCCATTACTTTGGCTAATATACCTAGAAGAGATCTCAGTGACTTTGAAAGAGGAGTCTCACAGGACCATAGGGTGTGGTGTGTGTGTGTGTGTGTGTGTTGTGGTGTGTGTGTGTGTGTGTGTGTGTGTGGTGTTGTGTGTGGTGTGTGTGTGGTGTGTGTGTGAGAATGGTGTTGCATCCCACCAACAGAGTTCCAGGCGCTTGTAGAATCTATGCCAAGGCACATTGAAGCTGTTCTGGCTCGTGGTGTCCCAATGCCCTAGAAGACACTTTTTTGGTGTTTACTTTATTTTGGCAGTTACCTGTATATGGATGTTGTTAGTGTGCCAAACATGGCTGGGAATGGCAAGCACTACATGTTGGTCTGCTACAGATGCACCTGCCATACTGTAGAAGGCCATGAGAAGACGGGATCGTTTGAATGCAGTATTTCTGTAGTGAAACTGGGGCACGGAACGTTGTGTGTCTATGTATGCACTACTAACCACTATATCCAGAGGCGCACAGACAGGGAGAGAGASAGAGAGAGATTTCCCTCAGATTACACAGAAAACAAATCCAATTTTGATAAACTCCCATATCTACTGGGTGAAATATCAGTGTGCCATCACAGCAGCAAGATTTGTGACCTGGTGCCACAAGAAAAGGGCAACCAGTGAAGAACAAACACCATTGTAAATTACAACCCATATTTATGTTTGTTATTTTCCTTTTTGTACTTTAACTATTTGCATCATTACAACACTGTATATAGACATATGACATGTCTTTATTCTTTTGTGAGTAATGTTTTCTGTTCATTTTTTGTTATTTCACTTATGTTTAATATCTATTTCACTTGCTTTGGCAATGTTAAAATATGTTTCCCGTGCCAATAAAGCCCTTAAATTAAAATTGAGAGAGAGAGAGAGAAACAACAGGCAGAAGTAACACCAGATGCGAGAGAGGGAATGAAATATGGAAACCAGCGGGCAGATAGCTGCCTTTCTCTCTCTCCATCTCTACTCTCCTACGCAGTGTGATTACATACCTCTCTCTCTACCTGGCAGTGTGAGTCTTGCTGTATGATTCACAAACAGCAGCCAGGTCACTAATTTCACTCTCTGTAGCAGAGTAGATATGTCAGGTTGTAGTAGTGTTCATAGTATCCACAAGCAGGACCTGTGTGTGTGTGTGTGTGTGTGTGTGTGTGTGTGT
>NC_036840.1:8760835-8767126 GCF_002910315.2 Salvelinus sp. IW2-2015 | reverse complement strand
TACATCAATTTAATGTGTAATAGAAAAGGCTGTAAAATGTATAAAGTCGTAATGGATCATTGATGACTATCAAATCTGCCTCCAGTGCGTCCTGAAATGGAAGGCAATCTCATGTCACTAAGAAGACATTGTGATAACCATTGTTCGGGAGAGAGACTTTGTGAGCTAAAAGGCCAGGAATGATGAATCAGATTCACTGTCAGTCATACAATGGCCACTCACTCCAACTACTGTTTACAGATATGTTTTCCACATAACTGCTCTGCTGCTGAACTGGTGCCGTATGTGTGTGTGTGTGTGTGTGTGTGTGTGTGTGTGTGTGTGTGTGTGTGTGTGTGTACATGCCTCTATCCGTCTGCCTGCCTGTCTGTAGCACCTCTTAGTGAGACTACGGGACAATACCAGTTTCCAACCATAGAGCATATCACTAAGAGACGAAGCCGACAGTCACATCCTTACAAATGGATCTGAGAGCATTACGAGTCTAGACTAATTTCAGTGAATGTGCTAGTGTATAATACAATTGTCTGGGAGGACTAAAAAACACCCTCCCTATAATTGAGTCTCCCACACATTAAAATGTCAGAGAGAAAGGATAGGGAACAGGTTCATCGACGGAGAGCGGGATGAAATAATGAGGGAGGAGAAGGGGATGAAGCTCATTATGAGTTTAAGAAACGGGTCGTCTGACCTTAATCGTAAACAGTGAGTTTGCGGTGAGTAAGATGTTGCTAGGGGCAACCAGGCCATTCAAGCTCAGTGTCTGCGTCTCAGATAGTTTGGTGTAGTATAGTGCACTACTTTGATAAGTAGGGATAAATGGTCCTAGTCGAAAGTAGTGCACTAATATGGGAAATAGGCACTCAAAAGTGGGTAACAATATGGGGATGTCATTTGACATTCCCGTGTATTTTCCCTTCTACATGCAGTACCTCTATACTGTTCCAACTGGAATCCTGAATTTCGGTTCTACAGCCAGTCATGCTACGCTGAACTGATCCCCTCTAGAATTCCACAAGAGAAGAAATGCTGGTGAGAGGGGAGGGGCAAGAGGAATAGTGGTGCGTGTAACGAAGGTATGGGATTAGATGCATGTTGTGATTCAGCTGCACGACATCAAAGAGAGAGAGAGATGCTTCGTTACCAAATCCAATAAGATGAAGGTGACAGACAAGCTGACTGAGTAGAGATTCTACCCAACTGATTCTTGCTACCTAACTTCTAGGTTCTCTCCTACAGACATTCTAGTTCTACTGATTGTCAGGCTCTGTCACAATGCACATGGGGAAATTCAAAAAACTCTTTCAGTCAAGTGAATCCGACAGCAGCGGTTAAAGCTCTCTTGCCTGACAGAGCTTTCAGAGACCTTATGCCCCTCATACACACAGCTGGCCTGGAGACACACACACACACACGGCAATGAGATTTTGCATGCTCTAACTGCCTCTCTGTCAGTCAGAATCAGGCCCAGTGGTTAGATTACATAACTACATCCTCACGAGTGTGTGTGTGTGTGTGTGTGTGTGTGTGTGTGAGTGCGTATGCATAACTAGAGATCCTCCCGGCTGTATGCACGGCTGAAAGACCATGGGAATAACCACTCCGAGCAGTCATCCTCCAACATGTAGTGGGGCTAAAAATCCACTCTCTTTTGCCATTCTACTGTTGCCTGAATAGGTTTGAGACTGGAGGAGTACGGACATGAAAAAAGGACACTTGGAATAATTCTCTCTCGTGTCTGTTAAAGAAAAACATTTAAATGTTCCCTGTCTGTTCTGTTTAAAAGCATGCTGACACCCAGGCTCAAGGTGAAGAGACGGCGTAGCCTCCCTATATTTGAGAGTAAACGACCTCAGCCAAAAGGTCTGGACCTTTATGGCACGCACAAGGAGAATATTGCTGCCTGCTGGTTCAAGCACCTCTCCGGCCGTTCCCCTTGAATCGCTACAATGGTACGGCTATTGCCTTCCCTCGTCGTCGTGAGTAATGTTGACTGGATGAGAGACAGAAGTGTATCTTAAGTGTCTGCAACTCAGCATTACATTCACAGCTCTGTTAAGGCAGTTACGACTGAATGCCTGGCTCTCTCTCCAAACCACACAATATAATAGCTGTCCTGCAATAAACCCCTCTGTTGGGACTATCAATCATCCCCAAGTGACAGCAGGTTCAGGTTCCTATTGTTTTATATCTGGTGAGATCAGCCCATGTAATATCCTTTCTCCTCACACCGGAGTCACACACACACGCAGACAGATCAACTGTCAAATTAATAATAACTGTATGATGTTTAGGTGTGTGTGTGTGTGTGTGTGACTAACACATCCAAGTGCAATGGAAAAATAGCATTATCATAGCATAACATTATCATAGTAATACACGGTCTAGCATTGTAATGGATGGATTATAGTGCCAATGCATAATGGATGAGATGTAAATGGTTATTTTCCAGGTGTTCAAAGTGCTTTATATTGTACGGGCTACAATGTTAATCAGATAGTATGAGAATAGGACGTGGCGTGGCAAAGAGAGAACTGAGACAGAGACTATGGTAATAAAATGAAACCTTCCACTTGTTTCTCATTATGTAAATGTTCCAGCCAATTATCAACCGCAATCAGACCTGCCTAACGTCCCCATGACTACGGACCAAACACGTGTTTGTGTGTGTCTCGTTTGTGTGTGTGTGTCTCTTTCTCTTCTGTGTGCGTGCGTGTGCGCATGCGCATGCAAGTACATGCGTACATGAGGACAACGGCATACTATGATGTGAAAGAAAGATAACTGTGAGCCAGCCAGCCAACCAACTTTCCTTCTCCTAAAATCAGAGATATTTTTTCCTTCCCGCCTAGACCCAGGGGATATATCAGACAGGGTAGTGAACGGCCCGGAACCTTTTATTCTGGCTAAAACAAATCCCAGGCAAATAACGTTTCAAAGAGGAACCGCTATGCCGCCGTATCATTATGCAGGAGTTAGCAGCCATGCTGCGTTCACCTAGACAGCCCACTCAGGTGTGTGTGTGTGTGTGTGTGTGTGTGTGTGTGTGTGTGTGTGTGTGTGTATATATTGGCAGCCCAGTCATCTTCCTTCCATAACATCACAGCTGGCTCTCCAGGTGTGCTTCGTACATCTGTGAGCCTGTGTGTGTGTGTGCTTAGTTAGCCGTCTCCTTCTCAGCAGCTAAGAGCATCTCAGTTATCAGAGACACAGGTCCCTCGCTTCTGAAACATACCATACAGTGTAACTGTGGGCAGACATGAGAGAGGAAACTAAAGAAACAGAGAGGAGCTAACATGAGAGGGGAAACTAAAGAACGGGATGCCCCGCGCCGGACGCCTCCCCTCTACAAGGTAACCGGCACAACCATGGCAAGCCTGACGGCACATACCTAACAAGAAATCGGCGGACTAGGCGTTGAGCATCCGCTCCTCTTCCTCCCCTCCCTCGTCCCGTTCCCTACTTCCCTTGTGCTTGAGAGAAGACAGCCTCCCTGACCCCGTTCCCGTTTAGGTTACATTCCCCCGTCCATGTTGATGCCTCTCTCGCTCGCTGTTTCCGTAGGGTTTCCCCTCTCACTCAGGCACTTCCCCCCCCCCGCTACCGCATCCCGTGGGACACCTCAGGCAATCACCTCCTCCCTCCGCTGCCGCGCCCCCGGATGGACGGAGTTACTAAGACATCGTTTCTAGTCGGGAGTTCCAAGGTGCTGCTCAACCACAAGACAGTGGTGTGTAGCGCGGTAGAATTCAGGGAGGGCCTTCGCTTTTCCAGCTAGGAAAAGGAGGCAGTGGGTGCTGTACTCAACAGAAGACAGGTTGTGGAGCGATGGAATTCAGGTGTGTGCTGCCGAGCGTCTTCAGACTACAGAACAGTAGGAGCGGTGCTCAACAACAAGGACAAGGTTTGTAGGGGTATTATATTCAGATCCTAAAAACTCAGTCTCTGGCTGCAGAGATCTCAACCCGGAAGAAAGTGACAACTGAGAGTAAAAAACATGGTCCTATTATCTCAGCCGTGCGCAAGGAAAACACTGCAAGTCGACAATAGGTCAACTCCCTCTTGAGCTCGTACGTCGCAGTCTTTGTATCGAAGAGGCAGGAGACGCAAAAAGTATCCTTTGCCTTGAGCTACGACACCCACACAACTAGAGCGTCTGCACAGTCTCACATCGGCATAACACGACACACACGCAAGTGCCAACTCTACCTCGCTACAGTGTTGTGATCAAGAAGCGCCGCCAAATGCCCGTGTGAGCGAGATAGCAACAGTATAGAATAGACCAGGTACAAATGGAGAGTCACGCAACAGAGTCAAAAAACCAACCACCACACACACAACATCGACACACAGCAGTACAGACCACTTACGCATCACAACACACATCAACGAGCACTTAACACACCACACCCGCGCAGTGATGGTTCCAGTTGCGATGGTGAAGGGACATAACCTCCTCCAGTGCCAGTGGCGTTGCCGCACTCAAGGCTCTTCTTGAATGTATGGCGAATTAGAGTGTGATCAGTAACGTTCTCAGAGAACCAAGATTATATTTTCGCGTAAGACCCTACAGTCATAAACCCCAACTGAAATATTGCCACTAGCGATAATTGCTCATGAGCCGAAAGACTAACTAACCTCCTGGCCCGGCACGGATCAGTACTTCATCTTGACCTCTTAGCGCTGTCGAGAAAGCTCCACCTAAGACAGGCGTAGGATACGATGGTGAGGAAAAGCCTCGACATCCCCAAGCTGCGATGACTGGGGAGGAAAGGGCAAAAGGGCGCTTCTGTTGATGAGGCGGGGATGCGTGGGGCCGTCACCAGTGATATCCTTCACCGAATTTGCCAACTCATGGCCTACACCGGCGTGTTATTTCTCTGGGCGGGGCTGCTACGCGCCAAGTAGCCCAGAGAACACAAAGTGAAGCGTAACAGAAGTGACTGGGGAGGCGCTGTCTCGCGCAACTGGCCCTTCTAAATGAACCGCCAGCTCCCACCATATCGCAGCGCTCCAACCTGGGCAGACAATAAGGACCGCACGGATGGTGAATTGGTTAAACTCTTTACTTTTATACATAGATCCCCCATTAGCTTGTCCTAGCCTAAAAACCCAGACCAACACGCCCAAGGCATACATCTCACTCCTGGAGTCACCACAAACCGAGGGTGGGAAGGGACATCAACATAATACAGAAACATCGGACAATAAACCAAAGAGCGTGTTAAAGCATACGTATAATGCGCTTGTAAAAGCAGGTCAATTGGTAGTCACTCGTTATGCAAGGGTCAGGGTAGGTATAAACTATGTAACAGCGTGTCGATAGGTCTATTAGGATTATGGATTACAGACATTCTGGTGGAGATTATGGCTTCTTGATTGAGACAACAGCAGTTAAGTTGCGTTGGTACTCCTGTGTTCCATGGAACCAGGGCTATGTCAACGCAAGCCATTTTAATCTACCGGTGTACCACAAGATTGAATTATAATCGAAATGGTCTCAGGTCGTGATATCCAAGGTAGACCCCAATGAAAGTCATTCCGCAGGTCCCCTAAGCTGAAGACCTGCGTGCGTCATCTATGTCGGCGTTAGATCCCCGGTTGTGATCCTGATACCAGACTTTAGAGTCTACTAACGCTTTATGAATTTTCTGGCCAATTCTAACTAATGAGTCGCTATGAACAGGATAGCGCAACCTGTTTATAAGGGACCCATAACACACTTGCAACAAGACACCCCTACTTGGTCAAATAACAGAGTGTGGGAAAAGAGTACCACCGGATGTCTTATCAGATCCTACCAGTAGCTCAGGGGTCGTGACGAATGGCAGCATATACCATGGCCATCAAGAGCCGCAAGTACCAGGACTAAGTACATAAAGACAGAAGCCAAGGGCCGATTGTGGTTATTACTACCACTGAGACAAGAAACAAGTAGAACTCGACGTGAAACCAGGAAGGACTATCGGGAGACTACCACCGAGACAATGGTGTCCGATTGCGTGTCCCTTAATGAAGACAAAGGGTTTTCAAAGCGTTGTCACACAGGCCCCCCTTCCATGCAGAAAGAACATTTTCAAGTTGAAGGCATTCAGTTGTACAAACTGAGCTAGGTACCCCCCTTTCGCTGTCCTCCATTTGCATTGGTAACGATCCGTGGGGTCCTGCCCTTGTGTCACCGCCATGTTCTATTTCTTATGGGCACAACACTGTTCATGACAAACAAACTGTTCACACCCTTCTTGTTGGTGAGAGAATTTTGCAGGCGGGTTAAGAAGCGAACTCTAGTTC
>NC_036840.1:8699651-8758063 GCF_002910315.2 Salvelinus sp. IW2-2015 | reverse complement strand
AAGGAGGGGGAAAACATGAGAGGGAAACTAAAGAAACGGGAGAGGAGGCAAAACATGAGGGAAACTAAAGAAACGGAGAGAGGGAAACATGAGAGGGGAAACTAAAGAAACGGGAGAGGAGGAAAACATGAGAGGGGAAACTAAAGAAACGGGAGAGGAGGAAACAAGAGGGGAAACTAAAGAAACGGGAGAAGAGGAAAACATGAGAGGAAACTAAAGAAACGGGAGAGGAGGAAAACATGAGAGGGGAAAAAAAAACAGAAAAACAGAGGAAAAAAAAATAGAAAAAAAAGAGAAAACTAAAGAAACGGGAGAGGAGGAAAACATGAGAGGGAAACTAAAGAAACGGGAGAGGAGGAAAACATGAGGGGAACTAAAGAAACGGGAGAGGAGGAAAACATGAGAGGAAACTAAAGAAACGGAGAAGATGGAAAAACTGAAGAGGAAACTAAGAAACGGGAGAGGAGGTAAACATGAGGGAAACTAAAGAAACGGAGAGGAGGAAAACATGAGAAACTAAAGAAACGGGAGAGGAGGAAAATGAGAGGGGAAACTAAAGAACATGAGAGGAGGAAAATGAGAGGGGAAACTAAAGAAACAGGAGAGGAGGAAAATGAGAGAGGAAACTAAAGAAACAGGAGAGGAGGAAAATGAGAGAGGAAACTAAAGAAACAGGAGAGGAGGAAAAAGAGCGGAAACTAAAGAAACAGGAGAGGAGGAAAAAGCTCACACCACCAGGAGGAACTGTGGTGAATATCAGCACTGCCTATAACAGACCATATTCACACCGCCTGGGGTTAGGCTGGGTGAAAGGGGATATTGTATTATGATGAAGAAGTGAGGGATTTGGAAGATCATTGCTGATGGACCTTTCGGGAAATAGAGTATATCTACAGGATAGCAATGTAGGCCGCTAAATCTCTGTTTTCAGAACATTTCAGCAAGGAGCTAAGTCCCTATAGGTTAGCGTGGGGAATGAGCTACCTGGAAGCACACGCCAACATTCTACCAGAAGACACGATTTCTTCTGCAAAAATGCATCACTTTATAGTTTTGGCCTTGGAGAAAGAATCTGTCTTTTAACATCACACTTCAACAACACCCGTCAACTAAAGATAGAAGCTGAGCCAAGAACAGAAATGAGACCTTGAGAGCTTCACTCAAACACTTGACGATAAACACATAGAGAACAGAAGCTTTCCATCTCCCCTCGAGAGGTAAAATCAACCTTATTAAATTATTACATTTCCGTACGGCACGCACACACACACATCTGCACCTCATTAGCATCAGCAAACAGCTCTTCTGCAAAGAAGAGAATCGACCGTAACAATTACATTCCATTACCTTCCCCTCTCCCAGTGGGTCCGTTGGTTTCCACTTACCCAAACACAAATGTGATTTCACTCAGGTGCCACGACGATGCTTCATACTAAACATCTTTATTGTGGTAGCAGTTGGATTCACAGTGGTCCGGTCTGTCAGTTTACCTGATAAATATCATCATTAAGCTGCCTAGGCAACGGGTGGGGATTATAGAGGCATTTAAACTGTCGTCTGAAATATCTTCTCTTCTCTCACTGTAGGAAGTCAGAGGCTTTTAACAATAACAGATTGAAGAAAATACCTACGTTGCCTCGTCTCATCTACAGTTGAAGTCATTAAAACTCGTTTTTCAACCACTCCACAAATTTCTTGTTAACAAACTAGTTTCGGCTTCTTTGTGCATGACACAAGTCATTTTTCCAACAATTGTTAACACACAGATTAGTTCACTTATTCACTYTATCACAATTCCAGTAGGTCAGAAGTTTACATACACTAAGTTGACTGTGCCTTTAAACAGCTTGGAAAATTCCAGAAAATTATGTCATGGCTTTAGAAGCTTCGGGTAGGCTAATTGACATAATTTGAGTCAATTGGCGGTGTACCTGTCGATGTATTTCAAGGCCTACCTTCAAACTCAGTGCCTCTTTGCTCGACATCATGGGAAAATCAAAAGAAATCAGCCAAGACCTCAGAAGAAAGTCTGGTTCATCCTTGGGAGCAATTCCCAAATGCCTGAAGGTACCACGTTCACCTGTACAAACAATAGTGCGCAAGTATAAACACCATGGGACCACGCAGCAGTCAAACCGCTCAGGAAGGAGATGCGTTCTGTCTCCTAGAGATGAACGCACGTTGGTGCGAAAAGTGGAAATCAATCCCAGAACAACAGCAAAGGACCTTGTGAAGATGCTGGAGGAAACAGGTACAAAAGTATCTATATCCACAGTAAAACGAGTCCTATATCGACGTAACCTGAAAGGCCGCTCAGCACGGAAGAAGCCATTGCTCCAAAACCGCCATTAAAAAAGCCAGACTACGGTTTGCAACTGCACATGGGGACAAAGATCGTACTTTTTGGAGAAATGTCCTCTGGCCCGATGAAAAAAAAATGGAACTGTTTGGCCATAATGACCATCGGTATGTTTGGAGGAAAAAGGACGCTTGCAAGCCGAAGAACACCATCCTAACTGCGAAGCACGGGGGTGGCAGCATCATGTTGTGGGAGTGCTTTGCTGCAGGAGGGACTGGTGCACTTCACAAAATAGATGGCATCATGAGGCAGGAAAATTATGTGGATATATTGAAGCAACATCTCAAGACATCAGTCAGGAAGTTAAAGCTTGGTCGCAAATGGGTCTTCCAAATGGACAATGACTCCAAGCATACTTCCAAAGTTGTGGCAAAATGGCTTAAGGACAACAAAGTCAAGGTATTAGAGTGGCCATCACAAAGCCCAGACCTCAATCCTATAGAAAATTTGTGGGCAGAACTGAAAAAGCGTGTGCGAGCAAGGAGGCCTACAAACCTGACTCAGTTACATCAGCTCTGTCAGGAGGAATGGGCCAAAATTCACACAACTTATTGTGTGAAGCTTGTGGAAGGATACCTGAAACGTTTGACCCAAGTTAAACAATATAAAGGCAATGCTACCAAATACTAATTGAGTGTATGTAAACTTCTGACTCAATGGGAATGTGATGAAAGAAATAAAAGCTGAAATAAATCGTTCTCTCTACTATTATTCTGACATTTCACATTATTAAAATAAAGTGGTGATCCTAACTGACCTAAAACAGGGAATTTTTACAAGGATTAAATGTCAGGAATTGTGAAAAACTGAGTTTAAATGTATTTGGCTAAGGTGTATGTAAACTTCCGACTTCAACTGTATAGTTAGGAGTTTTAGACGATCTCACCAAATTATCCTCTAAATGAACCTTCAACATCAGAGAAGACTCAGTGTGGAATAACAATACAGTAGCCTGCAGGAGATTATTTTCACCCCTAGCCTGATTACACAGTACGGGGGCTGCTGTTAATGGTGCATTCCTGGGGGAACCAAAATGGCGTACAAGACCATTATATGATATGAAGGACTAGAGCCAGAGTGGAGGGAGGTTTGGGGCTGGGTTTCACATAGCCGCACAGCACAGAGATGGTTACACAATCACATCTTAACTGCACTCAGCTCGACAGCTCCCCCTCTCTCTCTCAGTCTCTCCTGGGAGTGTACGTATGTCAGTGTGTGTTTTCTCCGTAGCAATCTCTGTCCAATGACAGACAGACACAGTGTGTGTGTACACGGGTGTGTGTTTGTGTGTGTTCTCTGCTGTGGTCTCCAGAAAGCGTCTATCAGTGAGTAGCCCGTAGGCAGCAGACACAGGTAGACAGGCTGTAAGAGGTCTCTACAGACTCATTACAGATGAGGCAGGCAGGCAGCATTGGGAGAGACTGGCTGTGTTATCTGAAACGCCTCTCAACACACACACAAATATGCAGTAATCAGGCAAAAATGTAAAACAGCTGTCATTAGTCTAAAATTGCTCATGGCAAAAATGAAACACTCAGCCCATCATGTATTGTCCTTGGTGCATCAGTGGTCTGTCATTCCCTGACAAAGAAGTTATTTTTTACTAATGGGTGTATTTAATTGATAGCAATGTCAAAATAATTCCCCAAAAACTACATTCCTGTAACACGTTCATCTTAATGGTTCTATATAATTACTGTATAGTAAGTTACAGATGTCAACGCACCTGTGTGCTGAATTTAACAGCACTTAAAAATACACTACACAGCCTAGAGTGTGGCCACCCCTTCAAATTAGTGAATTCGGCTTTTTCAGCCACACCCGTTGCTGACAGGTGTATAAAATCGCACACACAGCCATGCAATCTCCATAGACAAACATTGGCAGTAGATTGGCCCGTACTGAAGAGCTCAGTGACTTTCAACGTGCCACTGTCATAGGATGCCACCTTTCCAACAAGTCAGTTCGTCAAATTTCTGCCCTGCTAGAGCTGCTCCGGTCAACTGTAAGTGCTGCTATTGTGAAGTGGAAACGTCTAGGAGCAACAACATCTCYGMCACGAAGACACACAYGCTCACAGAACGGGACCGCCGAGTGTTGAAGCATGTACAATTTTTTTTTGTCTGTCCTCGATTGCAATACACACTACCAAACTGCAATGTCAGCGCAAGAACTGTTTGTCGGAAGCTTCATGAAATGGGTTTCGATGGCCGAGCAGCCGCACACAAGCCTAAGATCACCATGCGCAACGCCAAGCGTTGGCTGGAGTGGTGTAAAGCTCTCCACCATTGAACTCTGGAGCAGTGGAAACAAGTTCTCTGGAGTGATGAATCACGCTTCACCATCTGGCAGTCCGACGGACTTTGGCGGATGCAAGGAGAATGCTACCTGCCCAAATGCATAGTGCCAACTGTAAAGATTGGTGGGGCTGTTTTTCATGGTTCGGGCTACGCTCCTTAGTTCCAGTGAAGGGAAATTTTAACACTAAAGCATACAATGACATTCTAGATGTGCTTCTGTGCTTCCAACTTTGTGGCAACAGTTTGGGAAAGGCCCTTTCCTGTTTCAGCATGACAATGCCCTCGTGCACAAAGTGAGGTCCATACAGAAATGGTTTGTCGAGATCGGTGTGGAAAAACTTGACTGGCCTGCACAGAGCCCTGACCTCAACCCCATCGAACACCATTCAGATTAATTGGAACGCCGACTGCGAGCCAAGCGTAATCGCCCAACATCAGTGCCCGACCTCACTAAATCTCTTGTGCCTGAATGGAAGCAAGTCCCCGCAGCAAAGGGGAGACGAACTCTATAATAAAGCCCATGATTTTGGAATGAGATGTTCGACGAGCAGGTGTCCACATACCAGCTGTACACTGAGTGTACAAAACATTAGGAACACCTTCCTAATATTGAGTTGCACCCCCTCTTTTGCCCTCAATTCATCGGGGCATGGACTCAAAAGTGTTCTACAGGGATGCTGGCCCATATTGACTCCAATGCCTCCCACAGTTGTGTCAAGTTGACTGGATGTCCTTTGGATGTTGGACCATTCTTGATACACCCGGGCTACTGTTGAGAGTGAAAAACCCAGCAGCGRTGCAGTWCTTGACACAAACTGGTGTGCCTGGCACCTACTACCATACCCCGTTCAAAGGCACTTAAATCGTTTGTCTTGCCCATTAACCCTCTGGTGGCACACATATACAAGCCATGTCTCAATTGTCTCAAAGCTCAAAAATCCTTCTTTAACCAGTCTCCCCTTCATCTACTGATTGAAGTGGATTTAACAAGTGCCATCAATAAGGGATCCTAGCTTTCACCTGGATTCACCTGGTTAGATCATGGAAAGAGCAGGTGTTCCTAATGTTTTGTACACTGTGTGTTATGCTCCTGCTGTACATAATGCAAATAAATACTATACACTGGGATGTACTGAACCCTGACTGCGCTTTGGACACAAAAACAGGCAACAGACATAATATCAAGACATCCATACTCAAACAAAACCTCCAGAGCTTACCATGAACACAGTCTTTCTGGTCGATACGGAGAACATGTGAAGAATACTGCTGATAAGGAGGACTTCTCTCTCTCCCCCCTTACTTCCCTGCTCTCCCCCAGTCTCCCTCTATCCTCCAGAGTTTAGTGACAGCTGCACACATTTGGAGTCACCGAAGGGAGAACCAGCGAGTGAGGGATGAGAGAAAACGAGGCGCTGATACTGCTGCTGAATACATTCTCTCACTCCATTTAACAGAAGCTTTCATCCAAAGCGACTTACAGTCATGCGTGCATACGTTTGTACGTACGGGTGGCCCCAGCGGGAATTGAACCCACAACCCTTGGGTGTTGCAAGCACCATGCTCTACTGACTGAGCAACACAGCTAAAGCTTTATGTCTTTATTTCTGCAAACACTGAGTGATGACTGAGTCACACAGACAGACTGTTCAAAGTTGCCCGTCCCTGGGTTAGACACTGAGCTACGTTAGGGGAACCACTGGTACTGATGTGCAGAGGACAGGGGGTGCATGTGGACAGCTGGAGCTACTAGGGCAATGAGGGGACCGGACCAGACTGTCCTGCTCTAGTTTTGCCATGATCTGACCCCTGGCACTGGACCTTGGCCTAGACTGCTGAAGAGTCATCTGTACTGACCACTGGAGCCAGAACACAGTTCAGAGTCAGGAGCCAGAGGACCCTTGGTTCTACAGATGCTAACTGGGTCACATTCTGATAGATCACAGAACAGAGCACAGAAAAACCCACACYCATACTACTGGTTAGCAAGCTATTCTCCTTGTTGGCACCCATCTTATTCATTTGTYAAAAAAACAACACAGAGCCCACTGAAGGACGTTTGCGGATGACCTAGGTCCCCCAAGAAGTAAAAGGGTTTAAGTAAGTAGTATTCAAACATCTATAGGCATATTTCAGCGAGCAGAGTCTGTCAGCCAGCTGATGTGTGTGTGTGTGTGTGTCTTTCTGTGTTGATGAAGCTCTCAGCTGTCTGTCAGTCACAAGCTGTGTCGATAGACCAGTCCCGATGTGTGAGCTTCAGTGGACAGACAGATGGACCCCACGAGGGACCAACATCTCTATAACCCATGGCAATGATCTGACCTGAAATCAACAAACACCTGTGGGATTCATTCATATCCAACTACAAGATATGAGTACAGTACCGTCATCTGTTCATAAATATGGGGTCTAAAATCTACTACTGCAGAACCCAGAGTGAAAGACCCAGAGAGTGAGAGAAAGTCGTCAAGAGACCCTCCTCCAATGGGTTTTGAGAAGGAGGCTAGGAGAGAGGACACGAGAAGTATGCAATTGAGTTTCTCCCAGGGAGGAAGAGGGATAGAGAGGAAGGGAGAAAGAGAGAGATGGTCCAACTGCCGTGAGCAGCAGTACTTCAGGGTCTACGTTGTCATGGTTACCATTCTGCACGCGCACACACTTCAAACACTACACTGAGCTGCGAGTGTGTAACTGAAATCGTGTTTGAGTTGGTAGAGGGAGAGACTGCATGCCGCAATAATCCATCCCATACTCTGACACCCTGAAATGTCAGCCCCCTTCCCCTAACATACACAGTCATTCATAAAGATAGGAAAACACCGGTGTAGTCACTGGTGTAGCCTTTACCTAAAGGATGGAGCACCAAGAGGACAAACAGAACCAGCAGACACAAAACGTGCTACACAAATAACTATGAGATTGATTACACAGAGAGAGACAGAGAGAGACGGAGAGAGAGAAATGATTGGCCATCTCTAAACAGCCATATGGGTCCATGAATAAACCAGTCAACATGCTGAAGGCAGAGAGGAACATCCCTTTAGTTACACACATGTCCACACGCATGGACACACACGCCAATCTATCAACACACCATTAGGTATTCTTCCTATACACCAATTACTCTCGCCACAGAACGCATCGAACCACATTTCCAAAAGCACTCACAGATTGTGTATGCATATATACAATACATATTAAAATTCAAAGAATAGCAAAACCAATTTCAAACATCATTAAATCAAGACGCAAACAATTTCTGGAGAAAAACAGCTGTTATTCAAACCAAATGGCTTACCTGTTAAGAAGTAATGGTGGAGGCACAGCAGGACATGGAGAAAGAGAGAAGGGAGAAATGTGTTAATGAGGGTTCTCTGCAGTCTACATATCCACATAATGAGAATACAGAATAATAAATAATAACACAATGGATATTAGATATACAGTAGCAGTCAAAAGTTTGGGCACGCATACTCATTCCAGGATCTTTCTTGATTTTTACTATTTTCTACATTGTAGAATAATAGTGAAGACATCAACACTATGAAATAGCACATATGGAATACTGTAGTGACTAAAAGGGTTAAACAAATCAAAATATTTTATATTTGAGATTCTTCAAAGTAGCCACCTTTTGCCTTGATGACAGCTTTGCACACTCTTGGCATTCTCTCAACCAGCTTCATAAGAAATGCTTTTCCAACAGTCTTGAAGGAGTTCCCACATATGCTGAGCACTTGTTGGCTGCTTTTCCTTCACTCTGCGGTCCGACTCATCCAAAACCATCTCAACGCATTAAGAAGGAAAGAAATTCCACAACTTTTAACAAGGCACACCTGTTAATTGAAATGGATTCCAGGTGACTACCTCAAGGCTGTGTAAGGGCTATTTGACCAAGAAGGAGAGTGATGGAGTGCCGCATCAGATGACCTGGCCTCCACAATCACCCAACCTCAACCCAATTGAGATGGTTTGGGATGAGTTGGACCGCAGAGTGAAGGAAAAGCAGCCAACAAGTGCTCAGCATATGTGGGAAATCCTTCAAGACTGTTGGAAAAGCATTCCTCATGAAGCTGGTTGAGAGAATGCCAAGAGTGCAAAGGTGTCATCAAGGTAAAGGGTGGCTACTTTGAACAATATCAAATATGAAATATGTTTTTATTTGTTTAACACTTGGTTACTACATGACTCCATGTGTTATTTCTGGAGGCGGCAGGTCGCCTAGTGGTTAGTGTTGGACTAGTAACCAAAAGGTTGCAAGATCGAATCCCCGAGCTTGGTAAAAATCTGTCGTCCTGCCCCTGAACAAGGCAGTTAACCCACTGTTCCTAGGCCGTCATTGAAAATAAGAATTTGTTCTTAACCGACTTGCCTAGTTAAATAAAGGTAAAATATATATATATTTTTTAAATGTCATAGTTTTGACATCTCCCCTACAATGTAAAAAATTGTAACAATAAAGAAAAAACCTTGAATGAATAGGTGTCCAAACTTTTGACTGGTACTGTAGATTGTAGAGAACTGAACTACATATTAACACATAACAATGCATGATAAATGATCATGCATTGTTATACAGTATGTAAAGTGTGCAGTGTAAACTACATTCGGAAGACAACCTTGCTTGAGAATTAAAGACCTATGTTATCTGTCAGAACTAATGCCTAGGCTTTAGCTTAATGGGCCAACATGGTCTTTAAGCCAAGCAGAGGACCTGCGTTTGATTCCCGTTCAGTTACAGCTTCATTGTATATTGAGGGTCCATTCATCAGGCTCGAGGTCTCCACTTCAACAGAGGGCAAATACAACTCAAGCCAACTCAACACTGCCCTCTATTGGGTGTCTTATACCAGCACAGCTTCTAAAATACAGACGATGTCATCTGCTCACAAGCCTGCTCTACGATCACAAGCGCCACTTGTGTTTTGAATATTTGTTGTCAGGATTTCTTAAAGTGTATTCCTCTATCACAGCAATACTCCAATGAAGTGTTGTACTCAGCCGATTATCAGTACTGCCCTCACAGAAAATAAACTGTCAATACAAAAAGTTCTAAAACTTTAGTCCATTTCAAGGTAAAATGGAAATGTGGCTTTGGCTTTCAGTACAGATTCAAACCCCAACAATAATATACATGACAAGTACACCAAGGACACCAAAAACTATGAAGAACAAATGGAATGGTTTGCTTTTGCAAAACGGTAGAAAAACAAGATAAAATGTTAGGAACGAACAGATATGGTCACACCCTGGTGAGACCAGGCAGAGAGAAGACAGAGCCAGGCAGCACACATCTTCCAACAGGGATTTGTCTCACACACACATTCTATTAGTCTCCCACTGAGATCATTCTGGGTTCACTACACTGCCCAAACTCACAAACAATAGAAACATGCACACACAAAAACCAGGCAATGTGCACTGCACGCACAATGATAAAAACATCCAGATGTGCATAAACAAACAGTCACACACACACACATTCACAGTGTAAAACACACAAATACACAACGTTATATGAACAGCCACCTAAGTGACAGTCAAGGGGTCAGCTGTGAAATTAAACAGTGACAGATGTGGTTGACAACAATACCATTTACAGTACAGTGCTGCTGCTAGACTAGTGGTCGGATAACCTCAGATTATAACACGGGTAATGGCCTGAGAGGAGCAGAAGGGGGGGGGGGGGGGGGGCTGGTGCCCTCTAGTGGTCACATGGAGCTACAGTGAGGCCCCACCTCCTTTTCCTCCTCCCCATCTCTCTCATCTCATCTGCCCTCCACAATCAACTCTTCACACAGCAGGGCTCTCTGGAAGTGAATGGAACACGCCAGGTACTCCTGACTTTGGCTTTCAATGAGTTCCCTCCGTAAGGGAATGGTTCTGTAGCTAACTAATCAACTATACAGACACCACAGTAGGGTCTCTGAACATCTGACTCAACAGGAGTCTKCCCCTCTCATCTCTCCCATTCCTGCCTCTTCAAATATGAGATCAGTACATTCATGAAAGGGCCTTATAATACACATCAAATATCAAAGTGTTAGGGGGGGGCTTTTGAAGTCTGGGTCATTTGAATATGGAGATGGCTAGCTTGAAGAAACATGTGATTGAATGACCCATACTACACATAGCAATGAGGGCAGAACTCACTTACGTGTTATGAAGAATACACATTACACACACACACACACACACTACTGACTGATCAGGAATCTGTTTCATTTTCCAGGCGGTACAGAAACAGGTGTCTCAGTGAGCACTCAGTCATTCAGACTGTGTAATTATAGTTAGGAATGGCCCACAGTTCTATCATAAATTACAGTTTCCACACAGTGGAAATAGATATTGGGTAAAAAATAAAAATAGCACTTAGCACTTCCCACCAGAATGATATATTTCATTTATTGAAGCTGAAGAAAAGGAGAGTAATGACAAAAGTTGTACAAACATGCATATGCTATGACGCCAGAGAAAGTGCCCCGAGCCTCCTCAAGCATAGCAACTCTGATGTATTCCAACAGACCAGAAACATCATTAGGGACTCATAATTACAAAGAGAAACAGAAGAAGGTGACCAAATGGTTCCATTAGAACCTGCTCCTCTGGGAGGACTGTGACAGGTTGATCAAAGAGATCTGTCGCTCTGTGTGTTTCTGTTCTCTGGTGCAGTGGGGCCATGTAGCACATAGAGATCAGAAAATAGGATGGATGGAGGAAGAGAAGAGATGATGTTTACCGCTACGGAATGCTGAGTAATGTCTCCAATTCGAGTCATTCCCTGTGTGTGTGTGTGTGGCATTACTCTGAGGTATCAAGAGTAGGTGGGTCAACAGGCAATACATTGTAATTACATTGATGAATATGAAAGTGAGTATATTGCAGTACCACTCTAGAGAGCAACAGGCCCAATGCTTCCACATGGCTGATCTCTTTTTCATCAGTGTGTCGAAATGAATACAGAGTGTAATGAGATCCTATAACGAGACTGTCCAACACAATCATTACTCAATACATAATGAATGAATCGAGTGAAGCCTGGTGACCTGTGGATACACACACACACACTTGTATTCATGGACACACATATTGATTCCTTGGTTCAGACTTTATAGGGTTGATTATTCTGCACAGTGAGAAGATATTTTCCTGCAAGATCATTCTTCTGTTCTGATGCTTTACTAACCACTCTTCTCCAAAAACACACTGAGCGCCAACGGCGTTTGTTTACCCCAACGTTTATTATCTAACAGATCCACAACGTCTGTCTGAGCTTTCTCAATGAAGACAGAGACTAACCCCCAGCAGAGAGACAGATCTAAGCCAGGGATCAACGACTAGATTCAGCCGCGGGTGGATCATAATTACACATCATTTGTACGCTGCAAGAAGCCCAAACAGAGATATTCGACTAAAACATAATTATTGAAAAAATTGATTACATTTGTATACAATCACGTGTCTCTCTACTATGTGTAGGAAAGCTTGGGGACAGATTTCCTAAAAAAAAAAAATTCAACACTTGGAGCTGATTGGCTGGTGTTTCTACAGTGTTTTATGTCCAACAATGAACATTAAAAAACAAGACAACTTGGAGGGCCAAATAAAACCACCGGCCCGCCAGCTGGGGAACCCACATCTAGGCTATGGGTCAATGGACGGATGGTAAAATAGGGCTGGTGCAAGGCCATAAACTTCTCAACTGATAACAGAAATGAAGTATTCTCTCCATCTGTATTTACCACAYAGCAGAGAGAGCAGTAATGCAATAAGCCCTCGGGGTGATGGAATTCTCCAGCTCGGTGTTCCTCTAAAGCAACAACAGACACGTAGAGAGTCAGCAAGTAGTAACTGTAGACGCAATCAGCCACTGTACCACACTCTGGGAGAGGGAACAAGGCAACCACAATTAGAAACCAGGGCAAATCTTAATTACCCTTCACTCACTCCCAGTCGTTAGGGAGAGAGGGGAGAGAGAAGGAGAGCGAGATGGAAGAGGAGAAGAGAGGGAACAGATGAGGGAGAAAGAGCGAGAGAGCGAGACAGAGAACCATGCAGTGTTTAGAGGGGTGGTGGGTTTTACCATAAACTTTAACTGATTCCTTTTTCCAGGCGTCAGAGGGAGAAATGCACAGTTATAGAAGGCTGATGAAACCTCCAAAAATCCACATGTACTCTGACACACACACACACACACACACTTCCTCTTACCATAGGAAATGGACATCATCAGCCAGACTATCATTTCACTGGTAGATGAGGTGATGACAAAACATGTAAATATGAACAGGGGCCAAAACTATTTGCTAATAATTATGAGAAAACATTATGCAATCAAATCAAAACTGCTGCTTTTCTGCCATTTGTTTTCGTTACAGTACACTGGTACTACACCTCATTCCCAGTGGCAAATTCCACTCATAACGCAACACTCCAACATGTGAATTAATGCATTGTGTTCAAAACACGTCACTTAGTTTCACCGAGTGGGTTTTTCAGTTGATTGACAGTCAGTGTGTGACTAAGAGAGAGTGAATAATGACACTTCAGGTCTCTGTCAACGAAGAGGCTCAACCTCAAAATGAACCAATATGTGAACTAGCGCCAGACAGTAGGATCAAGGTATTTACCTTTTAGTGATGATCCACCCTGTACTCTCTACTGAGGTTTACCAAGGCTGTGTCTGCGCCTCAAAATGGCATAGTCCTGGTAAAAAGTAGTGTCCTAAACACAGAACAGGGTGCCATTTGGGATGCAGCTGTGTGTGTGTTCTGACAAGAGGGGCTTGTCTGATGAATAATACAGCGGATATTAGAATTCCGTGGAAGCACTGAGGAAAAAAGAAAGATGCTATGAATCACTTTCAGCGCTGTGCATACAGACCAGATTGAAAGAGCGAGGGAGGGAGAATGGAAGAGAGGAGAAAGTACTGTCCAC
This sequence comes from Salvelinus sp. IW2-2015, assembly GCF_002910315.2. Classification (NCBI taxonomy): domain Eukaryota; kingdom Metazoa; phylum Chordata; class Actinopteri; order Salmoniformes; family Salmonidae; genus Salvelinus; species Salvelinus sp. IW2-2015. Next base: position 8,744,467 of record NC_036840.1, on the reverse strand, counting down.
TTTGAGAAAACAGTACTTTGGTAAGAGTAAAATGTCCACTATTTGGCAGTGGTTGGAACCCTTCAAACGAGATGGGGGGGAATCAGGTGCTCGACTGCAGGACTTGAAAATCCTAAAAACATTCCTTACGGCAGGATACAGTACTTCAACTGGTGACTATCAGGGAGAATAAAGAAAAAGGAACACTTTTGCTACGTAAATCTGATGGGACAAAAAAAACAATAGGCTTACGTTTCGGCAGGAATCGCCTTCATCGGAGCGTTGAGTAGGAAAAGAGTGGGAGGCACCTATATGAAAGTGGGTGTGGACCCTATAAAAATGCCTGTCCATAATGCAACACACATGGAGAGACACGCGTAAGGACGCGCACAAACACACACAAGCTAATTTCACTAACACAGAGAATGTAGACAATTTGGTACAGAGAATGTGTGTTGTGCACATGTATGTGTGGCCTGAGAGCCTTGTGCCATAACACAGCTAGCTATCCAGTCCTGAGGAGACTAGAGGATAGTAGAGAGGCTAACGTTAGCATTTACTACAGCCCAGAGTCAGGGAGGGAGGCTAAGGGAGCACTATGCCCCGTAACACCACCCTCAGGGTCTCCTCTCCTCTGCCCGTTAAGGCCGAAGCCAGGTTTTTAGGAGGGATTTGGGATGGAGCCTTTACCCTTCCTCGGGGTGCAGAGATATAGGGCTATAGCCGTGTGTTGGTAGGAGAGGACGAGAGGAGGTGTGCGTGTGTCTGTGTGGAGATACTTAAAACCCAGAGCAGAGGCAGTTTTCGGATTCGTCTGAAACATTAAAACATCCCGTCTGTCTCTCGTCCCAGAGAGAGCGGACAATAAAGCACAACACGTCTGGGTGAGTGAGCGAGCGTGCACGCATCTACTATTCTGCCTCAAATCCTATTTATGCTGATTTGAGGAGGCTAAACTGATCCTAGAACTGTGACTTGGGGTACAGGTGTGAGCAGGCAACAGTTAGATACAGTTTGAGTTCAATCTATTCCCTATTTACTCGACACTGGGCCCTGGGTTAATCCGTGAGTCGTCAGCTGGAGATGTTACAGGGAATTAATATCCCCGTTGTCTGACTGAGTGACCGGAGGGCTGCTGCTCCCTCATGAATAAAGGATGGGAACAAATGTTCCATTCTGCAGCATGCCTCTGCCCAGCTGGGTGTCTCTCTCTGTTATCCAGAGAAATAGAGCGGGAGCCCAAGCCCCAGTGACTATTCCACTGGCCAGTGATAACCCCCAGGGCAGAGAGAGCGAGAGAGAAGCCTCAGCCCCAGTATCCAAGTCACTGTCCCATAGCCCAAGGGCGCTCTCACATTTTCTGAGCCCTGCATCTATGTCCAGGCTATAAAAGAGCATCGATTGCGGTTAGGACAGACACTCCATCTACAGCTGAATTTCCCAGAACACTGGAATGTCTAAAGACAACAGCCTGCTGGGAGAGAGAGCGAGAGCGAGAGCGAGAGAGAGCGAGAGCGAGAGAGAGCGAGAGAGAGCGAGAGAGAGCGAGAGAGAGCGAGAGAGAGCGAGAGAGAGCGAGAGAGAGAGAGCGAGAGAGAGAGAGAGCGAGAGAGAGCGAGAGAGAGAGAGAGCGAGAGCGAGAGAGAGCGAGAGAGAGCGAGAGCGAGAGAGAGCGAGAGAGAGCGAGAGAGAGCGAGAGAGAGCGAGAGAGAGCGAGAGAGAGCGAGAGAGAGCGAGAGAGCGAAAGAAAGAAAGAGAGAGAGAGAGAGGAATGGAATGTTCAAACATCGACAGAGGCGGAGAGAGTGATGGTAGCTGTAATGTGCACTGTGCAGCATGTGACAACAGCTGTAGGACAGTTAAAGATCATGTTGGAAAATAAATCCTCCCTTCCTTCCTTCCTATAATCAACTAGTGTATGAGGCAAACATGTCCAGCAGAGGGCACTGAGAGAAAATCTCAGGACAAATGATGCACACAGATTTCAGCTGTTGTCCCATTGTGAATTATTTAGAAACCAAAAAGCGTTTCATAAATCTCGTATTATCATCTTGACTTAGCATTCATGCGGCTGATGAAATTAGGTTGCAATGTATGCGTTTTCTATGACACATGCTAATTAGCGACTTTTCACGCATATGTACAACCCTTCATCTTTTAAATCATCTCCAGAAGACTACAGCGGTATAGATATAGAAGCTTAAATGCTCAGTCAGTTAGAGGTAAGAACAAGTTAAATATTAATTGTGCACAGATAAAATACTTTGAAAGAAATGAGAATAGAATCCATTGAGCTGTGAATAAAATATCCACAGAGACACAGACCGATAGAGGGTGTACTATAAGCTGGGCTTACATCTGGTAGAGGCTGTCAAAGTGACACTCTCCCGCTGTTAGGGTTGACATGCAGTTGCATAACACAGCCAGCCAGCCTATCCCTTCACTACAGCCTTAACTCAACCCTCTATGAGCTCAGTCTATACTTAGACCAGCATGGATCCAGTTTCACTGAGATTCCTATTCCTTGGAGACACACACGTCTCGACCCACATACACACATAGTGTAAACACAGAAACACGGTCATTATTTTTTAAATAGAGTGAAGGGTGGCTGAAGTTTGCKGAAATATGGTGATGTGCAATGAAGTCGGGCTGTCTCTGTTGCAGGACAATGAGACAGACCGAGAGTGGAGACAGAATGGGGAGCCACAAAGGCAGAGGCACAGTAATGAGCCAGGCTGGGACTGATAGACATGGGTACACTACAGCAGGCATACAAAACACACACAGATACGAACACACAGTTAGAAAACTAGTTAACATGTACATTTTAGTCATTCAGCAGACACTCTTATCCAGAGCGACTTAGAGGAGCAATTACAGTTAAGTGCCTTGCACAGACAGATTTTCACCTAGTCGACTCGGGCATTCGAACCAGCGACCTTTCATATAAACTCAGCAAAAAAAGAATCGTCCTCTCACTGTCAGCTGCATTTATTTTCAGCAAACTTAACATGTGTCAATATTTGTATGAACATAAGATTCAACAACTGAGACAAACTGAACAAGTTCCACAGACATGTGACTAACAGAAATGGAATAATGTGTCCCTGAACAAAGGGGGGGTCAAAATCAAACGTAACAGTCAATGCAGTTGGTGGCCACACCAGATACTAAGTACTGCAGTGCATCTCCTCATGGACTGCACCATATTTGCCAGTTCTTGCTGTGAGATGTTACCCCACTCTTCTACCAAGGCACCTGCAAGTTCCTGGGGGGGGAATGGCCCTAGCCCTCACCCTCCGATCCAACAGGTTCCAGACGTGCTTAATGGTACTGAGATCCGGGCTCTTCGCTGGCCATGGCAGAACACTGACATTCCTGTCTTGCAGGAAATCACACACAGAACAAGCAGTATGGCTGGTGGCATTGTCATGCTGGTAGGTTATGTCAGGATGACTCTGCAGGAAGGGTACTGCATGAGGGAGGATTATGTCTTCCCTGTAATGCACAGTGTTGAGATTGCCTGAAATGACAACAAGCTCAGTCCGATGATGCTGTGACACACCGCCCCAGACCATGACGGACCCTCCACCTCCAAATCGATCCCGCTCCAGAGTACAGGCCTCGGTGTAACGCTCATTCCTTCGACGATAAATCCAACCATCACCCCTGGTGCAACAAAACCGTGACTCGTCAGTGAAGAGCACTTTTTGCCAGTCCTGTTTTGTCCAGCGACGGTGGTTTTGTGCCCATAGTCAACGTTGTTGCCGGTGATGTCTGGTGAGGACCTGCTTTACAACAGGCCTACAAACCCTCAGTCCAGCCTCTCTCAGCCTATTGCGGACAGTCTGAGCACTGATGGAGGGATTGTGTGTTCCTGGTGTAACTCGGGCAGCGGTCACCTAATAATCCCCAGTTTACAATTGGCTCATTCATCCCCCTCCTCTCCCCTGTAACTATTCCCCAGGTCGTTGCTGTAAATGAGAACGTGTTCTCAGTCAACTTACCTGGTAAAATAACGGTAAAATAAATAAAATAAAATAAAGTGGTTGTTGCCATCCTGTACCTGTCCCGCAGGTGTGATGTTCGGATGTGCCGATCTTGTACAGGTGTTACACGTGGTCTGCCACTGCGAGGATGATCAGCTGTCCGTCCTGTCTCCCTGTAGCGCTGTCTTAGGCATCTCACAGTACGGACATTGCAATTTATTGCCCTGCAGCATGCCTAAGGCACGTTCACACAGATGAGCAGGGACATCTTTCTTTTGGTGTTTCTCAGAGTCAGTAGAAAGGCRTRTTTAGTYTRCTAAGTTTTCATAACTGTGACCTTAATTGCCTACCGTCTGTAAGCTGTTAGTGCCTTAACGACCGTTCCACAGGTGCATGTTCATTAATTGTTTATGGTTCATTGAACAAGCATGGGAAACAGTGTTAAAACCCTTTACAATGAAGATCTGTGAAGTTATTTGGATTTTTACTAATTATCTTTGAAAGACAGGGTCCTGAAAAAGGAAAGTTTCTTTTTTTGCTGAGTTTACTAGCCCAACGCTCTTAACCGCAAGACTACCTGCCGCCCAGTTAAAGGGAGAACGAGAGAAAGAATAAAACATGAGAGAGAGAGACAGCAGCACAGTGAACATTCCTTTCAGTGGCACAAAGGTGTCAGTCTAGCCAGCCCTCCAGATTCCCAACCAAGTGGAACATTCTAGGAATGGCTGACTGGGAATGTGACAGCAGAATGCCAACCAATTAGATCCTTTAGTACAGCCTCTACCGCTCTTTGCTCTTGGGCATAACTTTGCCATGCACTAGTCTAGCAGGGATACAGTGGAGGAATTCCAGGAACATCTCAATGGGAAAGTGACATTCCGTATTGGGAATGTGGCAGCAGAATGCCAGGCTTTCCCCAAAAGAGAGACTGAGAGCAGCTCCAGCAGTCCTCAGAGTAGAGGAGAGCTCATCCCTCTCAGCTAGCTAGTTCCCAGGCTGGTTGAGGATCCACTCTGTGGAAACAGTCCATTCCATTTCCATTCCAACATATTTTAATGTAGTAATAAGTAATGTTGTCAATTGTGTAGGAGGATAGATACTGACATTGTCATGACTGTCATTCTGTTCCATTCCAGGAAAATACACACTGCCTGAGTCCCGGGGATGTTTTCCTCAGGCTGTGTGTGTGTGTGTGTGTGTGTGTGTGTGTGTGTGTGTGTGACTGGAGACCTGATAGTACACAGCTGTTGTTGTTCCATAGAGAGCAGAGCAGACACACTGACACAGTCAGTTCCGTGACACACAGCTGGGCCATACACACTCCCTCCCTCTCAAGCAGTCTGCCACGGGCACGCCCTACACATTCACTCTCTCCCTCTCAAGCATCTCTGCTACTCACACACTCCCTCCCTCCCTCCCTAGCAGTCTGACACACACACACACACACGGAGAGAGTGAAAAGAGCAAGCCTCAATGTCTCTTCAAGGTCTCTCATGACCAAGGCCAGAAGAACACAACACAGGACCTGCAGAGGATTTCAACAGGGTAAGAGGACGACATGCAGGGCTCCCAAACTCACCCTTTCAGCTGACAGAATGGGCTGGAGCGAGGATGACACATAAACCAACCCTGCAGACACACACACACACACACACACACACCACCAAACAAACAGACACACAGCAGAGCAATCATGCGTTCATATAGCTGTCATGGTATGCACTGAGGAGGAAAGCACGCACACACGCATCCTCTCTCTCACACACAGGCACTCGTAGCGTAGGCAGCTGAATGTGGTAATGAATATTAAACACAATGCGCTGCATAATCGGTCTCATCCACATGAATGACAAAATAATCACTGTTAAGGCTGCAACAACAACAACAGCTGTCACTTTACACAGGCAGCGATGAGGCAGACGGATGAGACTAAACACAAGCCAAGGACAGGAGAGGTGTATGCTCAAGGCTGTCGTTTCTCAGCCTCTCTGCTCTGAAGCTGTGACARGACAGCATTGGGGAGCAGGGGCCGGCTTTTAGATGGCTTCCAGTAATACTAGGCTAAAAACCATTTTGTCTGAGGCCCCTTGCCCTGCCCTTGACCACACAGGTTCACCATCTTCACTCCCACATCAACAAGTTAGTTTTTGTTGTGTACACACACACACACACACACACACACACACACACACACACACACACACATTATTTTAGCTTGGGTAGTTAGCATTAGCTCTGGCGAGAAGGTAATAATCACTTAAGCCTGTGAAGCAATGTGTGTGTGTGTGTGTGTGTGTGTGTGTGTGTGTGTGTGTGTGTGTGTGTGTGTGTGTGTGTGTGTGTGTGTGTGTGTGTAGTAACCGTGTGAGTATGTGAGGTCCCAAGTCTGAGCATGTGAGGTCCCAAGTCTGAGCATGCTGGGTCTCTGATGGGGTTAGCTGCTACATTGCTGATGTGATTGGCACAGGACCCACTACTTCTAATGTCAGCCTTACAGCAGTCATGCGCGAACACACAAACACACCCTTCTGCACTACAGCACTGGGAGGGAAACACACACTGGAGTGCATACGCCTCCACAGATTAAACACGATTCAGCAAAAGCGCACAAGAAACATCCTAATAACTTAGTCTCACAATCCATTACTGATCCAGATTTAAACTCCACACCACAGAGTCACGGCAGAGCGCTGATGTTGTGACTGCATTCATGTGTTCATGTCAAATCCTACCGCGAATCTTCCCAAAGATAGTAAATCACATGTGATTGTCACACACAGAGGACCTGTGCTACCAGTCTGGCTGATACCAAACTCAAAGTCCGGAAAGGCTGTTCTGATGTTGTCGACACGATGCGTTGTTAATGAAGGGTGCTATTGGTTCTCCTCTGTGTCTTTCTCACTGAACCACCCACAGCCCCTGAGCTCCGCTCCCTTCCATTACAACTGTTGGATTTTCTAATCCAATAACCCCCCCCCACTAGCAAAAAATAAAACATTTGAGAGAACCAATCAACGCGTCCGCTCAATTTCTGAGCTAATACTGCATTAACAAACGGCTTCCTTTCAAGAACAGTAAGTCACAGCTCTTGGTCACGTGGGTCGCGTTAGCCAGGCTACTGTGCTACCAGGGGGGTGAATCAGGCAAGAGACTGGAGAGACACTCAAGGGCCTCTGATGTTGCTGCGTGGGGCCACACAACCCATGTTAGACAGCAGAGCTTTCCTCAATGGGCCGTAATGACACAGCATCACAGGGAATGGCCTGGTGGATCACTGCCCCTCCACCTACTGAGGGCCATTCAGAGGTTTCAATTAGACAGCAGCTCACTAATGGAACTGAGCCAGGACACACACTCTCTCTCACACACACACACACACGGACAGATGAACACACACACACACACACGGACAGATGAACACACACACACACACACACACGGACAGATGAACACACACACACAATCCATCAGGTTCCTCCTGGAAAATAAACAGAGGATTTTGACACAGGAGGAGCCCAAGCACACAGACAACTCCCCATGGAGACACATGTTCCTGTTGCACCATGACGTGTTGCCCAGATGGAGGGAGGACAGACGCTAACTCAACACCAACAATAACAGAGTCCTACTGCTCCCCAGCCATTAGCCTTCCTTCCATCCGCACTCGGTTTCGACAAGGAGGCGTGACATCAGAGTTCATACTAGGACACTACTAAGACACACCCACTCATCCAGGCAAAATGTTCATAGGCGTTCATCGATTATTTGGAATGAAAGATGGCCCTTGTGGACGTAATTGAAATCAAATAATTGGTGATAAATGCATAAAGGCATTGATGAGAAAAGTTCAGCACAGATTCCATCTGGCTTCAGTCATGAGTGAATCTGACATTAATGGACACACACACACACACACACACTTCATCTCTCCAGGCCTATGTAAACAGACGAGGAATGGTTCAGTTAACGGCCAATAACCCCAGCATAGTTGATCTGCAGCCACTATAACTGCTAGTCAGAATTTGAAGCGGCTGCTGTATGAAATAACATTAGACATGCACCACAGGCTGTGAAGGAAGATCAGAAACACTTTTTCCTTTTTCGCCATTCCCTTATGTCATTTGTTTAATCTTAACTCTAATCCAAGCTTTGACGGAAACTTCAGAGAACAGAGATGAAGGCTGGCACTGACTGGGTTTCATTCCCAAAATGTAGCTCCTTTCCAATCTTTCATTTTAGATACGATAGGAGCACTGGATAATAGAAGTCTATTAGTCCCAAGAAGGGAAATCGAGGAGCATAAATAAAGAGTAGAATGAGGAGTAAAAGGGAGGGGCCAACTTCTTGGAATGAGACCCAGCCCAGGTCTTTGATGAACAACCGTTAACTGGGTGTGTTAACAGGAAGCCAGAGGTTTACTCTGAGTGCCTCAGGGGAGCTAGACGAAGCTGCCTCCTTAGACACTGGTCTAAGAAGAGCTTAGAACTGTTCAACCTAATAGTTAAGGTCAAGATTGGGGAGAATAAGCTGATCCTAGATCTGTGCCTATGATTGGCAGCATCGCGTGTCACACCGGTAGCACCCAGCCACAGGAGGCGTGACCAACGGAAAAGACGAGGCCTGAAATCCTAATGAAAACTTTACAGGGTCCAACATCTTTAAGGAAAAGAAAAAGAGGGCTGAACGAAACAGTGGAGCGCTCTAATGCATTATAATCCGTGGAGGCAGAGAAACACTTAGTTATAGGAGGGCAGATGGATTCTGTGATGACTGAGGGAGAGAGTGACACAGTTATTACACACACAACAGACAGGAAATCAACAGTAATGAAATGAGGTTGAGCAGCGGAGTGGTTTCTCAGGCAGGACTCTCAGGCAGGACTACTGCGGTAGGATCAAGTTGCTCCTAAAACATAACACTGATCTAAGGTCAGTTATGCGTTTTACCATCATAGATATACATAGAATTTGGGTACGGTAAGTTGATCCTAGATCAGTGCCTAATGGTAATTAAATGTGAGTGGTTTCCCAGGAGTAAGATCAACTCGCCTCTAACCTGGACACTGATCTAAGGTCACGTATTGGTTTTCCCCTCCCAATGGTTACGGTTAGAAACTGGGGAGGGTAAACTGATCCTAGGGGAAATTTCTCAGTCATTCTGGCATGATCCTCAGCCTATTCAGAGAAACCTAGCCTTGGACAAATAGCAGTATAACAGAATCGAGGGGAAGCAGTGACCCATGAAACAAATCACAGCTCGGATACAATCAAATAAAACCCAGTAACACAACAGAATCTAAAGGGCAATCCTTCAGCCGAGGTTCGGAAACAGGCTTTTCCTGTCAGGTGAGATCAATGTCTTCTCTGCGTTATTGTGTTTCAGTGTTCCACCCCACACTCCCTCAACACTGTTCTAGAGGCCTTCTCCCCACGCATGGGGAGGACAAGCCTCACTAGCGTGTCACACACACAGACTCTCCCTCACACACACTCATGAGAACAAAGCTACTCAGCCACAGGTGCATGCTGTGTCATGTTGTTATGGTGTAGTCAGCGCGCGCGCATGCACACACACGTTTGTTTTACCAAGCAATTAATTCCCATTCAAAAGTCATATTTTCCCTAACACCTAACTAGTCTTGGGCGATATACCGTTTATACCATATACTGGGGTATTTTGAAATACAGACAGTATGATTTTCAATACTGTTTCAAATTAAAAATATATACAAAAATAAATGGGGGGGGTTGGGGGCACCCCCGCCTTGCAGGGGCTGCATTGGTGCGTGCTACGCCACTGCTTATTAACTATAAGTATAACAATAAGAAATCTAAGATATAACATGTGATATCCAGCTCAGTGCTCTAGCTACGCATTTGGTTTGCAAACTTGCTAGCTAAGTGGCTAGGTGTCAAGATCAAGGTTCTTAGTTACAGCAGACATTCAATCCCCTCCTGGATCAAGATCCCCTTTGCCTAAATTGTTTTGTGCGTCCCCAAAAKAATAGCGCTCCTTGTGTGCACAAATCAGGAATACCGTATATGCCGGTATGGTATAAAACAGTATGAAAATCTGGATACTGCACAACCCTAACCCTAATTGTAACTGTAACCCTAAACCTAACCCCTAAGCATAAAATTGCCTTTTTCCTTGTGGGTCAAGTGTCCATGAATTTTCCATGTTTTACTATCCTTGTGAGGACCCCCAGGCACGACACAGCTACTTATCAGGTGGAGCAGCAACAGGCTCATTASCATAGCAGGCTAGTGTCACACATTATGATTAGCACACACACACACACATTCCTAGCTCCTGCGGCTCCTGCGGCTCCTGGACAAAGCCATTAACTATACAGCCAACGCAGCTGCTACAGAGGCAATGCATTTYTGTGCGTGCGCCCGCTTGTCCGTGGGGCTGGGAGGACGTTGGCCAAGGAGGACAAGCTTTGAGTGACGCACCAGAAAATCAGAGAGTACACCGGCAACACAAGGACCCATGCAATTACTCCTCTTAAAAGAAAACTCCCCTCACACACGGACGGGCGGGTGCTTGTAACCGGAGAGATGAGAACAGAAGAGATTAGCGAACAAAAGAAAAATAGGAAATACAAGAAAATAGTATAACAGAGAAGAGAGCAGTCTATCCCTTTGGCCTATAGTCACATGGCCAGGACTATTCTATTATATTAAAGTGATGGTAAGCAGGGCCAGTCTCATCTATCCAGGCCAGTTCATTGAGTGGGCTTCTCTCTGGACTCCTGGGTAAAGTCATTAAGGCCAGCCAGTAGAATGAATGAGTGTTCTCTCTGAGTGACTCACTCTCTACAACAAGGCCAGGAAGCGAGGCACGGAGAAATGACAGCAGAGGAGAGGACATGTTAAGTGGGTTGGAGACCCAGATTCTTAGTGTAGCTAGGCGAGTGGGCTCTGTATGCAGGCTGTAGTGTGGACTCGATTCTCTGTGTGCGAAGATGGGGAGTGTGGATTGGGTTCTATATAGATGGTGAAGGGGAGTCGACAAAAGTAGTGCACTATATGGTGGATACGGGTGTGCGTGTGTGTGTGTGTGTGTGTGAAGGCCCTGTGGCTCTCTGGGAACAAGAGGAAAGTGTCTCAGGGTTTGTAATGACAGTGTTGCTCAACCGCCATAGAACCACAAGGCACTGTCACTCAGCTCTATACACACACTGAATAGACACACACACACCAAGAAGGCACTTCTAGAAAACATGGCAGGGAGTCAAGCCCACACAACATTTTTACATTTACATTTAAGTCATTTAGCAGACGCTCTTATCCAGAGCGACAACAACAGGAAGAGAGAGAAAGGATGACTGCATACTAAAAACACACTCCCCAAATGAACAGCAGAGTTCACAGGTTCAGACATAGTTTCACAACAGAAAGAAATATCTTATCACAACAGTCCATTCTATTCAAAGGCAATAACTCATATCTCTCGGAGACGACATTAAAATGCTGGCTGATATTTGATGTAATAAATAAATGTCCTGGACGTTTTTTGGGGTGAGTCTGTCCTATTACTCAAAGTCAACTTTATCTCTTATCTTCACACACACACACACCACACACACACACACACACACAACACACACACACACAACACACACACACACCACACTATTCTTGGTAGAGGAAGGGGCTGTGTGTGCAATCAAAGAGAGTTTGCGACTCAAATAGCTCTTTCCGGTCATTACCTACCTGACCGTGTGTCAAGCGTCTTCAGACAGCCATGAATGTATTGTAAATGTTTTTCAAATGTACTACTGCCTTAATTTTGCCTTGGCAGTAGCTAATCGGGATCCAAAATAAATACAAATACAGTAAGGAAGGTGTGTGGAGAAAGGCCAGAGTGACTTCTACTCAAAACAACAGGTCCTGGTCTGGTCCTACCTCCTAGCCTCTAGCCCTGGTCTAACCTCTGGACATGGTCTGGAGCAAGCTGGCCCAAGAAGACACACTGGGACTGACACACAGGGACAGCGTTTGAACTAAACAGACACACACACTTCAAGGCAAGGTCTGGGTCAGAGGTGGAGGAATAGAAAATAACCCCCACCCCCACTGATGCAGGCATGCATGTACACCAGCAAGCCCAAACACACCATCTAAAATTCCAAACACTCCCCGTTCCCACAGAGTACCCTTACTGCGTCACGCTACTACAGTACACTGCGCCTACTGTAGTACTATTCAGCAGGAGACTCTCGGTCTCCTGGGAAACAGATCTGAGACAACACAGAGAGGGGTGAGAACCCTGTTGTAGAGAGAGAGGAAGGGAGAGAGACAGAGAGCGAGAAAGAGCGAGGAAAAGCGAGAAAGAGAGGGGGTGTTTTGATATGTGAGGGTCAGTGAGTATAGTGCTGTATCGCTTTGCTTACGGGCAGAATGTTTCTGTTCTGCACACACATGATCACAACCAGCTCCACACTCCCAGCAGTAACTCCAGTCCCAACAACATCCAATGTGCTCAGAAGTTATCAGAAATASTTCTCCCTCTGTCTGTCTGTCAATCTGGAGGCAGAGTCAGCAACATCAGTATCTGCAGAGGTGGACTGGGGGTAATACACTCACACACACACATCTTCCACTTCTGCTAAACAGTGCAAGTTTGGCAGCAGCACACAGCAGGCACTTTACCCTCATACTATTTTGAAAGTGAAAGCAGTGTGTGTGTGTGTGTGTGTGTGTGTGTGTGTGTGTGCGTTAAGACGTCTCCCCACCCCAGACAGGATTAACTCTGCGGCTGACCATCTGAACCTGAATGTTCTGCACGGCTCGCTGCGTACGCTGCAAAACTAGTCTTAAAGCCTCGACGCTGCTCCACATCCCAAATCCTCCATGACTGGACACAGCCTCATATAAAAAATGACCCCTTTGAACTCTGTTTAACTCACCACATCTCATCTGTACACACCCCATTACAGACACACACAATAACGGACGGTCTCTGCAGTTCAAATGGAACTGGTACTGTAGCTTTGTGACTTGTGTATCCAGGAAAACGCTGATTCATTTGAGGTCTTAGGCAGATGAGTCGAGGTGAACTAAGAAATTCCAGCTGCCGATAGTTCTTTAAGAAAATGAGATAAAATAAAACTAGAAAAGCATATTGGCCCCTTGGCTGTGAGGAGCACCATTGGGTGATTAACTGCAGTCTGTGTTTCAGTCCGACAGAGGAGAGAGAGAGAGAAGAGAGAGAGAGGAGAGAGAGAGAGAGAGAGAGAAGAGAGAGAGAGAGAGAGAGCAGTTTGAGACTCTCGGTCCAGATGGAGAGCTTCTCCTGAGTGTCACAGCCAACATCACAGCTTAATGATCCACAACGGTTGAGCTGCTGCTGTAATGAGGAAATGCCTCTCACATCTCAATTCTCTCTGCTTGACTAGTACGGCTCTCACACCTCATTCTCTGGGCTTGATTAGTATGGCTCTCACTTTTCATTATCTGCTTGATTATTATGGCTGTTACTGCTGCAGAGGCTGATAATACCACAGACGTGAGCTGCCAGAATTGGAGGTCCTGTTTCTCCTCTCAGGGTTAAACTTTAAAATTCCATCCCTTTTCCTGCTGCTGTTGCTACTCTATTCCAGTAAGGTCCCTGATGCAGTCACCTCATTGAACAGAGCGATAAAAAGAGAGAATTTAATAACGGTTCCTCTCCAGGCACAGAAACACATAGTTCTGTGATGACAAGAACAGAACCATGTCGACATCTCACATCTGTGGCCTAAATCTGAGACTGCTGAGGGGAGTGCGCTCCGAGTGAGACACTGAGCTGACACACACACAATCGGACGCACACACACACACCCACGTACGTCTGCAAGCACACTACACAATCATGCTCTCTCACACACACACACATACTTGCACAAAAATTCACACACATGGTAGATTTCAAGCTTGTTAGTTGATTTAACAGGACAGTGAGATGTACACACCATCAGCTCCCTGTAGGGAGAAAACTAACATGCTAAAACATTCATAGAGTCTCATTGTGATGACAGCGGAATGACAGATAGAGGGAGGGAGGAGAGGGAGGGAGGGAGGGAGGGAGGGAGGGAGGGAGGGAGGGGGGAGGGAGGAGGGAGGGAGGGAGGGAGGGAGGGAGGGAGGTGAAAGGCGGGAGGGAGGGAGGGAGGGGTGTGTATGTGATGGTAAATGTTTTATGGAGTAGCCCAAGTAGCTAACAGACAGAGAGTCCGTGTATCTGTGTGAAAAACAGAGTGTGACAAACCAAAGACAAGAATCTAGCTCAGCCTTCAGTGTTGAGGATAGAAAGGGCTGCATGGATCTTCAGGTCTATGTCTGCGTTCCAAATGGTACCCTATTGCCGACATAGTGCACTACTTCTGACCAGAACACTATGGGCCTTGGTCAAAAGTAGTGCACTATTCTGGGTTCGAGTCCAGGCTCTGTCGCAGCCGGCCGCGACCGGGAGACCAATGCGGTGCACAATTGGTCCAGCGTCGTCCGAGTTAGGGGAGGGTTTGGCCGGCGGGGATGTCCTTGTACCGTCGTGCACTAGCGACTCCTGTGGCGGGCTGGGTGCAGTGCATGCTGACACGGTCGCCAGTTGTACGGTGTTTCCTCCGACACATTGGTGCGGCTGGCTTCTGGGTGTCAAGTAGCAGTGCGGCTTGGTTGGGTTGTGTTTCGGAGGACGCACGGCTCTCGACCTTCGCCTCTCCCGAGTCCGTACGGGAGTTACAGCGATGAGACAAGACTAACTACCAATTGGATACCACGAGATTGGGGAGAAAAGAAGCAAAAGTAACACAAAAAAATAGTGCACTAAATAGAGAATAGGGTGCAATTTGGAAGACAAGCAATATATCTCAGGTGGGTCTGTAGTAATCTGTCTGGAGGCAGAGATCTAAATCCTCTGATATATAATTCAACAGCCCAGCCATACACGCCACACAAAACACAGTTCACACACTGCTGCTAAACACACTATATACACAGAAAACACATAACCTCTGCGGTGACTGTGTATTACATGACCGGTGGCCAACACCTCACATCTGTGAATCTTTTGTTTTGATATAGAACACACACACACACACACACACACACCATGGTCAGTGCTATTCGGATTCCTTGGGATGTTCCTACCCTAAACATTTCTGTAATTTCAACTTCAAATGGGGTCAGGACGTCCCAAGGATCCCGGATCGCACGGACCTCTAGCCAACCACCCACCCACACACACCACATGTTATTCATCACATGCTTCGTAAAAAAACAGGTGTAGACCAACAATGAAATGTTTACTTACACACACACAGCTGATGAAGACAAGTGATATCGCATGACAAGCCAACACCTCACATCTGTGAATCTTGCTTACACGAACGCACCCTCTCTCTGTGTGTCTCTCTCTCGCTCACACACACACACACACACACACACACACACACAGAGATTATACGTTTCGATAGCAGACGAACCATGGAGTGTGCGCTTGTTGACAAGTCAGCATGTCATGATAAGTCAAGATGTTGACGAAACCAGTCCACCAAGATCTTAGTGACAGTCTCTGTCTCTCCCCTCTCTCTCTGTCTACCCCGCTCTCTCTTTTAATTCTGCCTTAATCACAGCAGTGCCTGTAGAATCTACCATCGATCTCTCCTCAGATCAATGGCCCAGTTTATCTCCTTACACTAGATTACAGGAAGGCTTTCTGCAGAGACCCAAACCCTTTGAGTTCTACTACAATGGAGAGCAGGGCAGCCAGTCTAATGGGCTTTATAGCCCAGTAATTACACACCCTTAGACCAGGGGGGGTGAAGACAGACAGAACAACTTAACCTACGTCCCAAATGGCACCCTATTCCCTATGTAGTGCACTACTTCTGACCTGGGCCCATAGGGAATTGGGACACAGTCAGACTGAACAATATAGCTACACTACACATGACCTAGTTAGAGTAGCTGTTAAGCCATTTAAGGTTCTCTGTTAACGAGCAGCAAGGTTCAAACAGGGATTGTGTTGCTGAGCTAGGAGGAACATAGCGTCTTAGTTTGGATCTGAAGGAGCGAATGTGGCCATAACCCAAAAACACTCATGAGCAATTCCTCTTTCTCCCTCCTCTCGGTCGCTCTGTGTCTCTCGCTCTCTCTTTTCCTAACTCTCCTCTCTAGCTTTCACTCTCTAGTAAACAGTGGTTGTGTCTCCATGTAAGGCTATAGGGAGCAGCTCGGTGACAGAGCTGTGAGGAGCAAGACACACAGAGAGCTGGCACTACACTGCAGACCTCAGAGCTCTGGTGGAAAACCTAACAGGACAGTGGAAACTAAGTGGGGGAGAGAGGTGTGAAACCGGTTGGATCATTGAAGCTCAACGATCTCCAGKCAGTTCCTTGAAGCAAAAGGTGCAAACCTTTCAAATGCTTTTAATACTTCTCTCGCTGAAGTCATCTTTTTCTGCACTTCTCATTTCCAGTATCTCGCCCAGTGCTTAGAAACAGGAAAGGAAGAGCGAGTGAGGTCACGACTTTGAGGGGATTACTGTCCTAAATCCGTCTAGTCTTCCAGTCAGTCAGCCAGACAGCCAGCCTCTCAGGTGTCATCTACTCTGCTGTAAAGTGAAGTTGTCAGGTGTCACAACGAGGTAACACTAACAGATCCTCACACACACACCGCAGTGCCATTATCCAGGTCAGATAGCGTAGCGGTGTAGCATAGAGCGTGTGCAGTGGAGCAGAGAGAGGCTCTTCTATCCTCAAGGGGAATCCTACTACAGGACTAACTGGTCTTTCTGTCTGCATGCATTTTTAAGTTGTTGTTCAACCCTTTTCATACCAGGTAGTTTAATACTTTTCTCATCTACGGCAACAACCCGGAGAAGAGTTCCAAGAGTCAAACTGGAAGCTGGGGATGATTAGGTGGCAGTGACCATGGTTGTATCAGGGGTTGGCATGGTGAGGGAAGTTAGTGAGGAGGACACTAAGACCCCAACTTTAACCACCCATATACTCTCCGTACAATATAAGCTGCCTGGGAGAACTATAGTGTGATGCTTGTATTGATGTATCCTCCACACTGCTAACACGCTGCTCACGTGTTGTTATTGTTTCRGTGTACTAAGCTCCCCTGAGTGATCCAGTCTGTCAGGTGACTCTCTCTCCTCTCCACTGTACTATAGCTACATTTAGTTCTGCTCCATTCTCTGCTGTTAGGTTTAGTAATTAGAACCATCAGTTCTCTCCTCTGAGGTGGTTTCTGTTGCATTTGGACTAATTTGGGTTGTCTCTACCAGCTGGTGGAGACAGTGTCAGGATTCTAGAGTGGTGGAGTGGAACAGATGAGTTTGATGGTGAAAGTGTTGGATGATTGTCCTTAGAGTCCAGTGACATTCGAAACATTCCATTACCCACAAAAGGTCAAATATGGTGGTGGGGGGGGGGGGGGGGGGTGTAAAAATGGAAATGTATTTTGTTTTGCATATCACAACTCGGCGAATGGGCTCACGGCCAGGGATCAGCCATGATTGACGGCGACCCTAGAGCCATTAGAGTTAAGTGGCAGACCGACTGACTTTTCACCTTGTCGGCTTGGGGAAATCAAACTAGCAACCTTTCGGTTACTGGCCSGAAGCTCTGACCGCTAGGCTACCTGCCACCCACCCAGGCTACAGGTGGTAAGGTACACAACGCAAACAGAGAACAGACATGTGGAACAAGAGGCAACTGAGCAGCCGCACATGAACAGTCAGACAAGTGCATCCCACTCGTCAGGCGTGCACAACAACCAAAAGACCTTGTTGAACAGAAGGAATCACAGAGGTGGGTTCTAGTCCCCCAAACAACTGTATAAAGCTGTCGCAGCCCACCATCACCAGAGGGTGTGGGAAGGACTGAGTAATATGACTGATGTTTTTATTTAAGTCACACACACTTTTCAGCATCCACTGCCAATAGACATTTTCTGAGACTACTGTTAGACCTGTGGTAGTGGGCCCATCAGAAGCTACAGAGGGGGAACAGAAGGAAACAGGAGCCAAGTCTCTTCATAGCACCACTAAGTAGCCCCAGTACTAGGTTGTCGTTACGAGTCATGTTGCATCCATACTGAAGCCTCTTTAGACTAACAGAGAGGCAGCTATAGTGCAGCATCTGTCTGTGAGTGGTACAATACAATAGGGCTACTGATAATAGATGTAGG
The DNA here is from genome assembly GCF_002910315.2 of Salvelinus sp. IW2-2015. NCBI lineage: Eukaryota > Metazoa > Chordata > Actinopteri > Salmoniformes > Salmonidae > Salvelinus > Salvelinus sp. IW2-2015. The sequence continues at coordinate 8,726,307 of NC_036840.1, read as the reverse complement.
TTGCATTTAGCAGCCCTCTTCTCAGGCGGTTTGAGGACTAACCACCCGCCTCTCTAGAATGGGATTGGAGGAAACCCTGGCACCAGTTTGACCCTCTTGTTCTAAAAAACTGGCAGTACAGCACAGAACAACTACGCTCTCGCTGTCCGCCTCGTTCCCTCAGTCTCTCCTTTAAGCCTTCTTCATTCCTCCTCTCTTCCTCTCCTCTGTTACCTCACACTGAACYGGTTTACCCTGTCTTACGTAACATCATTAGCAGTAGAGGGGCTATTCTCTTCAGCTGAGCGCTGTGTTCTCCAGGATTGGTGTGTATTCCACCATAGACGCTCAGGAGGCCCCCTCTTAAGCATGGATAAAACCAACCGGCATCTCCCAGAGTGACACACTCAACTGGCCGCAGTGGAGATCTTTGGCAATAGGCGGGGAGAGAGGGGTGAAATAAAGAGAGAGGGTGAGAGAGAGACTGGAGATGGAGAGATTGAGTGCGGGGAGAGAGGAAAGAGAATGGGAAAGGGTAAGAGGGAGAGAGAGCGCGCGAGAGCGAGAAAGAGGCGGAGAGGGAAAGCGAGAAAGGCCCAGCTCTGACACTAAGATGACAGAGAGAACAACCACATCTCATTACAGAGGCATACAGCATCTGCCAAACTCTTCCCCCTCAGCTTAGAACGTGTCCTCTCCTCTCGCCTTCTCTCCTCTCATATCAAAGCCACTCTAAACCCAGCTTCTCTTTTCTTTTCATGATCTCCATTAGAAAACCAATGTAATATCCCCTCCTGCCCTCACAGCCAAGAAGCAGAAGTTGTCAAAACTTTTTCACAGCTTTTAGCCGAGTCATCCTCCATCCCACACTTACATCACTACTCTTGGTGATGAAGCCGTTTTTCTGATTCCATTCCAGCAGCAGCCATGAGTGAGATCCTGTAAAGCACAGAGTTCACCCCGCCAGCCTGCCAGGKAGGCCAATTATTTATCAGCGAATAAGAAATCTTACTCCGTCTGGTCAGGCAGGACGTATGAGGGAGATGTTGTAGAGGAGATGAAGGGAGTTGGTACATCTGCTTGATCCTAGGTAACACCACACTGTTAGCTTCTGCACACACACACACACTGGCATATGCGATATGCACGTGAGCACACATCTCGTCAATCACACTACTGAAACACTCTACACAGTGCCCCCACTGCTCTGAGACCAATGCCACTACCAGAGACTGGTGGCTCACAGCTGTATGTCGTGATGACGCCTCCAGCAACATATGTGGTTAGATTGCTGGTCCACGGGCGTCGATCACAGAGCAGAGCAGATACGACGAATGAGGAGACAGCTCCCTGGGACTGTACTGCTAATGAGACTGTTCAGTGTGTGTGAAGAAGACTTTGTTAAGGGTTTGTGTGTGGGCCCGTTACCCTTAGATCAAGGGCCTGCTCTTTAAAAATACAAAAGCAATCTTTAACAGAGGATAGAACCCCAAGTAAGAAGCCCACACACACACACCGAGAGAGAAGTATCACATCAAAGCCTGGCAGGTTATTCTCTAGGAATAGAGGGAAGGGCGGGGCAGAGGGGTAGCCCTGATGTGAGCGTCTATAATTGGTTCTGTAGAGACTCAAACCGATGTGAAACATCCATAGGACTTGTGGTTGTATTTCGGCACGCTACAGTCACAAGGTAGGACATGCGTTCAGAACAATGTGCTATTTATACAGGTCTTTTGTCAGGGCAAATACAAAAAGTTCAAACGCGCACGCATACACAGGGATCATGCTACAGATTACAAGTAAAGCAACGGCACTAACATCATTGTGTGCAGGGACTCTGTCAATCAGTGAGCCAAGGCCCTTTACATTGACTCTGTAATTCAATATTGTCCCTGATCCACACGCTGGTAACTAAGCCTAAGTAGAAGATGCACTCACTGACTAAACACGTGTCCCTACTCCGACACACCCACGTGTGTTTACTGTCATTCTATACCTAGAGCACAGCACAGACAGTACTGTATGTTCACGGCTTCAGAGAACGTCTCAAATGATACTTTATTCACCATAGACCAGGGGCGGGCAAAATTTCACATCGGGATGTCAAAATTCAATAGAGGGCCACAATTTTTTGGGACCGATGTGTTTGCCAAAATCAAATTGCAGGCCAGAAAAAGGGCAGTGATTTCAAAATATATACAGCTGGAAATTGTCGGAAATTTACATTTACGTTTTTCACAATTCCTGACATTTAATCCGAGTAAAAATTCCCTGTCTTAGGTCAGTTAGGATCACCACTTTCTTTTAAGAATGTAAAATATCAGAATTTTAGTAGAGAGAATGATTTATTTCAGCTTTTATTTCTTTCATCACATTCCCAGTGGGTCAGAAGTTTACATACACTCAATTAGTGTATTGACCCCACAACTTTGGAAGTATGCTTGGGGTCATTGTCCATTTGGAACACCCATTTGCGACCAAGCTTTAACTTCCWGACTGATGMCTTGAGATGTTGRTTCAATATATCCACAATTTTCCTTTCTCTCGATGCCATCTATTTTGTGAAGTGTTCCAGTCCTTCTTGCAGCAAAGCACCCCGAAAACATGATGGTGCTGCCACCCCCGTGCTTCACGGTTGGGATGGTGTTCTTCGACTTGCAAGCCTCCCCCTTTTTCCTTCAAACATAACGATGGTCATTATGGCCAAACAGTTCTATTTTTGTTTTATCAGACCAGAGGACATTTCTCCAAAAAGTACGATCTTTGTCCACATGTGCAGTTGCAAACCGTAGTCTGGCTTTTTTATGACGGTTTTGGAGCAATGGCTTCTTCCTTGCTGAGCGGCCTTTCAGGTTATGTCGATATAGGATTCGTTTTACTGTGGATATAGATACTTTTGTACCCGTTTCCTCCAGCATCTTCACAATGTCCTTTGCTGTTGTTCTGGGATTGATTTCCACTTTTCGCACCAAAGTACGTTCATCTCTAGGAGACAGAACACGTCTCCTTCCTGAGCGGTATGGCGGCTGCGTGGTCCCATGGTGATAATACTTGTGTACTATTGTTTGTACAGATGAACGTGGTACCTTCAGGCATTTGGAAATTGCTCCCAAGGATGAACCAGACTTGTGAAAGTCTACAATTTATTTTCTGAGGTCTTGGCTGATATCTTTTGATTTTCCCAGGATGTCAAGCAAAGAGGCACTGAGTTTGAAAATAGGCCTTGAAATACACCCACAGGTACACCTCCAATTGACTCAAATTATGTCAATTAGCCTATCAGAAGCTTCTAAAGCCATGACATAATTTTCTGGAATTTTCCAAGCTGTTTAAAGGCACAGTCAACTTAGTGTATGTAAACTTCTGACCCACTGGAATTGAGATACAGTGAATTATAAGTGAAATAATATGTCTGTAAACAATTGTTGGGAAAATTACTGGTGTCATGCACAAAGTAGATGTCCTAACTGACTTGCCAAAACTATAGGTTTGTTCACAAGAATGTGTGGAGTGGTTGAAAAACGAGTTTTAATGACTCCAACCTAAGTGTATGTAAACTTCTGACTTCAACTGTAGGTCCATTATAATTTCTACATATATTTTATTTTTTTACTCAAACCTCCTGCGGCTCGTGGGCCGGATTTCCCACCCCTGCCATAGACCAGGACCAGGACACCAAGTGTACCAAACAAGGAATAGGGTGCCATTCCCTTCTAGGTGTAATCCAGGTTCACTACATTCGTTTCATCAACCGGGTCGTGTCAGATCAGTGATTAGGCCTGCTCAAGGAAGGGAGGAAAGAAGGATCAATCCTGCATTAAAATGTATATGGGACAGGCTCATAATGACACAGGTCAAAGTGTGTGTCTGTGTTGTGATTATTATGCAGAGTCCCTCCACTCTGTGTCTCTGATTCAGGATTCAGAGCGACCTAATCTGGTTTAATGAGTTTAATGAAATATTTAAGGCTGCTGGATTTCCATGACACACACACAGATACACGCACACACAGATACACGCACACAGGCTGTATTTCTACAATGCTGATTTCAACTGGGGCCCAGGTCATTCAGGAGTGCCTAGAGGCAAGTGAATCACCAGGGCAGGTTATTCTAGCTGTGTACGTGTGCATGTGCGCGTGCGTGTACCGTAGGCGTTTTTCAATGCAAATGTCATTATCTGATTCCCACTGAATCAGAAAGTGTGTGAAGCTAAATCTATTCTGACCGAGGAGGAAAAAACATACAGCCTGTTCCCTCAGAGCAGGTACAAGCTGTACATAATCAGTAGTAGTACATTTCAAATCCATTAAAATATCATGTCTGTGAGATAAATATCCTATCCACTGGCCAAAGCCAGTTTTCCTTCCTTTTTTGAGCTGGCAGCTAGAGCAGTTTATTTCTCTCCTCTCCCATTCACCTCTCCTCCTTCTCTCCTCTCTTTTCCTCTGAGCAGTTTGAGAGCGAGAGCTGTCCTCTATAAACTATCACCTTGAAGCCTCACTGGTCCATCCCAGATGTACGAGGATGTGCATACACAATTAGATTCAATTTGTTTTTCCATTTCAACCTGACTGACAGTAATTCACCTAGCCAATGTGGTCTAATTAAAACAACCATTATCTTTTCATAGTGAAAGAGGAGGAGGAGACCAGTAGACAGAGAGAGAGAGAAAGAAAGAGATAAAATAAAAAGAAAGAGAAAAAAAATAGAGAAATCAGCAATTAGAAGGCTGTCAACTGTAAATCAACAGCCTTACTACATAGGCATCTCCTCCAGGTGCCATTGAAACCCTGATTAGAACCATATTACTTCAGCTAACCTCATTATACACACACCCACAAACACGTCCAATAGTTTTTCTACCTTTAATTTTTCCCCATTAGAAATCCTTAAAATAAGGGCTGTGTTTCGTGTAGGTTTACCCTGACGTGACAATTTGATAACGGTGTAAATCTCTCTTGGACAAGGCGACTTTTATCAATATATTTGCCTGTATTTACCCCCCAAAAATGAAATGCTAATGTGGCTATCATACAGAACTACAAATGCCATTATGCTCTGGATGAGACTGCCGAATCGAGGCATAGGTAAGAATCTCTGGATTAACTAATTAATTGAGTAATTAATAAATTGGCTACATTTATTTAAATGGACCATTCTGGGAACTGTCTTGGGCAAGTTTTAAATTGACACAATACCTGTTAGCAAAGGTGTCAGCTAAAGATGACGTGCAGGAGCTGGCAGGAATTTCTAGCATTTTCAAATTAGAGTAAATAGAGCTGAATAGATTGATAAAAGTCACCTTGTCCGAGAGAGATGTACACAGTTATCAAAACGTCACGCCAGGGTAAGCCTTACACACAACACAGCCCTTATTTTAAGTGTTTCTAAAATCCCCTATGTGAAAAATGAATGGTGGAAAAACGATCGGAACCATTTCCCTGTTTGACCGCTAGCTTTTATGGGTATTATGACACCTCCACTGTGGGGCTATATTACCCTCGACCGTAACAGAACTGTAGGCCTATAGGTCAACCCATGTAGCACCAATGTCAGTCATCTCTCATCCACCTTCCCCTTAATTGGCATCCCATTTGTGGTGGAAGGATCTAATGTGTATTGTTCAGTTGTTGTACACAGCATATAGCACTGCAGAAAAACAGACATGCACACACACACACACAGATTGTTGGAGAGAAATCCTAGAGATAACAATCCTTCACTTATCCGTTGGCTTGGCCCTAAGGCAGCATAGACAAAGAATTCTCAAAGCTATATTGCAGTTCTAAAACAAAAGATTTTTCACATTCAAAGCCATAAAAAATATTCCTGAAAAACGTCCCAAAATAGAACTATGAAATGGCAAGCGTCTGTATTTTGTACTGCCTATCGATAAACAAACTCCTTTTTAATGCAGAGCCAGAAACATTTCAATTGATTCTGGTAGCTACAGAGACCAGCTTCAGCTACACCTCAACAATCCCTTTTATTGCTCTCATTCCGCTTGTTTTTCTCTATTCAATCCATCTGATTGCATGAGAGTATTTGGGAGGATTTTTTTCACAAAAAGAAAACAGATTTAGAACATTACCATATTGAAAATCACTCATAGAAACAGTCCAAACCAGTTGCCAACACAGATTGGAATTTTCAGAATCATCAAAAGCCTTGCAGGCAGCATATGCAGATCCCCTGATCATTACAAAGCTAGGCAGTGTAGTCCATTACCTATTTAATAAATCCCTCTCAGCCTCAGCATGTGCCCTAGCTCTGGGCTCYGACCTGGTGTCAGGCTGCTGGTGGGTAGTGAGCGGGCCAAGACTGGGACTGATACACTGAGTTGGATTAGTACATTCACTGGGAGGACTATAGCCAGAACTATAAACCCACCATCTGAAATGTATAGGCCCTGTTCTGGGAGGCCTGCATGGGGCCTGGACACAGAGTAAACAGCCAAGCTCTCCAACTTTGGAGGCATCAGCCCAGCTATTACAGAGGCAGCAGAGAAAGAGGGGAGGTTTTTAAAGGGAGCCCAAGTCGCATKATTTCTTGTAGATCAACCCAATGGTTCACGAGAAAACATTTGTCTGTTACTTTGACCATATGGCGATACAAATGGTACTTACAGTGGCAAGAAAAAGCATGTGAACCTTTCTGCATAAATTGGTCATAAAATTTGATCTTCATCTAAGTCACAACAATAGACAAACACAGTCTGCTTAAACTAATAACACAAACAATTATATGTTTTCATGTCTTTATTGAACACACCATGTAAACATTCACAGTGCAGTGGAAAAAGTATGTGAACCCTTAGATTTAATAACTGGTTAACTCTACTTTGGCAGCAATAACCTCAACCAAACMTTTTCTGTAGTTCCGTTCCAGACCTGCACAACAGTCAGGAGYAATTTTGGACCATTCCACTTTACAAAACGGTTTCAGTTCAGAAATATTCTTRGGATGTCTGGTGGAAACCGCTCTCGAGGTCAAGACACAGCATCTCAAATCAGGTTGAGGTCAGGACTCTGACTGGGCCAGTCCAGAAGGCATATTTTCTTCTATTGAAGCCATTCTGTTGTTGATTTACTTCTGTGTTTTGGGTCGTTGTCCTGTTGCATCACCCAACTTCTGTTGAGCTTCAATTGTCGGACAGATAATCAAAACATTTTACAGGAGAATGTAAGGCTAACATGGGAATTCATTTTTCCGTCGATGATAGCAAGCTGTCCAGGCCCTGAGTCAGCAAAGTAGTTGGGATGAGGTTTTGATGTTGGTGTGGTGTGCCTTTTTTTTTTGTGTTCATTCCAATCAACTCAACTGTAGTTTCATCTGTCCACAGAATATTTTTCCAGTAGCGCTGTAGAACATCCAGGTGCACTTCTGCAAACTTCAGACGTGCAGCAATGTTTTTTTGGGACAGCAGTGGCTTCTTCCGTGGTGTCCTCCCATGAACACCATTCTTGTTTAGTGTTTTACATATCGTAGACTCGCCAACAGAAATGTTAGCATGTTCCAGAGATTTCTGTAAGTCTTTAGTTGACACTCTAGGATTCTTCTTAACCTCATTGAGTATTCTGCGCTGTGCTCTAGCAGTCATCTTTGCAGGACGGCCACACCTAGGGAGAGTAGCAACAGTGCTGAACTTTCTCCATTTATAGACAATTTTTCTTACCATGGACTGATGAGAACATCAAAGCTTTTAGAAATTATGTTATAACCCTTTCCAGCTTTATGTAAGTCAACAATTCTTAATCTTAGGTCTTCTGAGATCTCTTTTGTACGAAGCATGGTTCACATCAGGCAATGCTTCATGTGAATAGCAAACTCACATTTTGTGAGTGTTTTTTTATATTGCAGGGCAGCTCTAACCAACATCTCCAAACTCGTCTCATTGATTGGACTTAAGGTTAGCTGAGTCCTGACTCCAATTAGCTTTTGGAGAAGCCRTGGGGTTCACAAACTAGACTATGAATTTAAATTATGAATTCAATATAGACAAGAAAAATACAACAATGTGTGTTATTAGTTTAAGCACACTGTGTTTGTCTATTGTAGTGACTTAGAGGAAGATCACATGACATTTGACAAATTTATGCAGAAATCCAGGTAATTCTAAAGGGATCACATACGTTTTCTTGCAACTGTAGATTGGACCCTGATCATTGCTGCTTGAAATTAGAAGTACCAGGGAGATGCAAATAGTTTTTATACAAGGGAGCCCTGTACGACCGAGAGGCATACAATGGATGATACAGGACACTGCAGGTATAAAACAAAGCATGCTGGTATATACACACACCTCCGTTTTCTTCCTACATATCAACGTTTACAGTCACAAAGGGGACCAGGATGATGTTGCAGCTGAGAGTTCGCTTACAAACTACACACACACAGTCAAAAGTTTGGACACCTACTCATTCAAGGGTTTTTCTATATTTTTACTATTTTCTACGTTGTAGAATAATAGTGAAGACATCAAAACTATGAAATAACACATATGGAATCATGTAGTAACCCAAAAAGAGAAAAAAAAGTGTTAAAACAAATCAAAATATATTTTAGATTCTTCAAAGTAGGCACCCTTTGCCTTGACAGATTTGCACACTCTTGGCATACATACTTTCGGTAATGTTGTGTATAAACCCCACCCCAGTAAAGAAGAGATGACAGCATGAACACTCAACACTGAGGTTATGCACTGTACACAGAGCCAGGTGGGAATTTGGGGGAATTATTGGAAGTAGAACAATTTGGGAGCGCGAGAGAGGAGACCCAGAGATCCACGGGGAACCTAGACCTGGTTGTATCTGGTCAAGAGGACTTTGTTAGCTTCAGCTGTTATTTGGCACTGGGCCGCCTATACTAACCCCTCTCTGACCAGCAGGACATAATGTACTAGAATCACACACAGTCGCACACACACACACACAAACGAGAGACAAGGTCAGGAAACACAAGGGAAGGAATAGAAAGACAAACACTGTGTGGATGGAACTGGAGGAGAATGCAGCTGCAAGCTTATGTTTTGTTTATGTTAGTCTTCTAGATTATATGACTGATCCACAAACAATGGCATTGAGATTCACTGAGAGGAGAGTCATGCCCTTCCTATCCCGAGATTCTGTCTTTTGTTTGGCCTAACACACACAGGCAGGCAGTCACACACACACACCTCTGTGTTTTGTGTATTCCCCTGGATAACCCTGATGACCTCTTCCCTCACTTCACCACAGGAGAGACGGCCACACACACACACTGCCTGCTGTGTGTTGCCATTTTCCTGCTCCTTTCACATAGGATTCATGGTATGTTGCCTGTCAAAAACAATTGGGCAATGTTAATATGATCCTCTTTCAAATAGCCCCATTTTTACATCTTTCTTGTCAGCGTTTGCCTTTTATATAGCCATCACTATACCCGGCAAGGAGCAAGAGACATTCAACTTTGACCCGGTTGATGCGCCCGTTGTCATGGTAACCCGACGAGACAGAAACATGTCCTAAATTCCTCTGTTTAAATTCAGACCCGCTTTCATTCGTCACATTCGCAACAGTAAGTTAGCAGCTCATCATACTTGTAAGTAATTACCTTGTGATGTGTTCATTTTCCTGGTATGGTGAATAAAAGAAGGTTGACTAGAGTTAAACGTAAAACGTTGTCAGATATGTTCTGGTAATTATATGAGATGGAAAGCAATGAACCAAAACATTGTCTAGAAATTTTCTTTTAGTTGCCTGGCTTGTTGGATTGACCTCCTAAATAAATAAATAAATACTTTTTGTTTTTTGTTAGCATGTAACGCTGCTATTTGAACCAGTCATTTATGTGTTTATACTTTTTTTATAATGACAAGGACACGTTTGCTGTCGGACAACAACAGAATGTTCATGATTTAAAGCGTGGCAAAGGATACACCATCACAAAGAAACACATTATTCATTTGTTTATGCAGGCCCTAAGAAACATTATACACGACTAATACAATTTATTTTCAAAATAATATAATATTTTGAGTTGATGTTACTGGTCTGTGCAGCCTATGCCATGTAAATCAGTTGTTATTTTGTTCATTAAAACAGACAAGACACAGCTGGATGAACTTCTCTCCTTTAAAACTCCCCGCCAGTTATTTTTGCCTGAAGACAGAAACTCCACATCACTAGGAGGCTAAGTTAGAAACTGTAACGGCGCTCTCTCTCTCTCCCTCTCCAAATCTATGTATCTTATTAGCAGACATTACGGGGCATGGCATAGGATCTCTACCCTTATTCACACCAGTAATTCCACCATCTGGACATTGATTGTGCTGAAGGTGATGGAGGAACACAGAGAGGGGTAGAGATGTGTGAATATACAAACACAAACGGCCGTTGTTAAGGCTCTCAGGAGGTGATTTAATGCATCACACCTACGATTTGATGTATTACTATGACACCTACAGACAGCTGAGCAGCCAATTACGTTTCAATTGAGGCTATCTGACCAGAGTCAATAAGAAGGTTACAGAATAGCTGAGAGTATGAACAATTGAACCTAAAATTACAGTTTGCGCACTTTCCAGGGTTCTCTCTCCTTTGGTTACAGTAGGCTAGATTGTTTTTTTTTCCTGACCAGAATTACTAAGAGCCAACCGAATATAAAGACGTGTTCCCCCCCCCAAAATAAAAGGGTGGAGGATATTGGGTTGTGAATCATCACGTACAGTAATCCAAAGCAGATGCTTCTCTTCGTAATACCTCAAATATGAGTGAGGCTTAGCTGCAGTGTGTGTGCGTGTGTGTGTCTGGCCATTGAGCTCTATCACCCTGTTGAAACAGTGGTGTTAATTACAGTTGATCCCTGGGTCTCACAGGAAGAGGGAGGGGTGACAGAGCATCCAATCTCCGATGAGAAATGCCCAAGCCACTGCACCGCTGAACACCATGGCTTGCCTGGCATTCTGGCTCCTTCTGGGAGACTTTAATTTCCACTTTCCAAAGACAAATCTGATGCTTGGATAATGCAGTCACACAAGCGCACACAGACGGAATGACAGACACACCACACTCTCCGTATTAAAGCTTATTCCCACACAGTATCAGTAGACAGAGCCAATCCAGTTTGAAGGTACACAGTTGATTATAGCGTGACTTGGACTGCAGTAAACAGTCTCTGTGTGAAGCACCAACAGTCTTGTCTGCTGTGGATCTGTGTCCAGTTCAGTCTGATTTCACAGTGACTGTTTATACTGACCTTAGGGGACTATCAGTACGTCCTGTCTTGTGGCACGGCTCCATACAAGCATGACAGACAGGACAAATGGATATCATATCATGTTTTAAAAGCTTGGTTGGCGTGAAGAAAAACTGAACAGATATGAATTGGTGACCACAAAAGAGAGAGAGGGGGGAAGAAGAGCTGCAGTTACCATGACAGCGTTCGCACATGGATAGGAAGTAGATTAGTCTGTTTCCTGCGGCCGGTGGGCCTGACTTCCCGTGGATCAGAGGGAGGGCCGCTTATCTAGGGAGGGGCAGTAAATCACTGGCTAACCACAGACCAGAAAATCATTTCAGCGACAACAAAACAGACTCTGCATTTCAGTAGCCTGACAACACACAAAAAATGATTCTGCTGCTGCTCTGTCGTCCGCCACATACTTTAGTCTGAGACTGCCAATATTCAAGTCGTTTGTGGTGACGAGGGGCGTTGTACCACATCAGCGATTGAATCGTTTCTAAATCAAGGGATCAAAGCCATTAACACATTTTCAAACCGCCCCTTTACCCACGTGTGTTCTGGCTCTGGCCCAACCCATTGGTTTCTGGACCAATCAGCTGACCCGGGAAGTCGGGAAGGTACTCAGATCCAGACTTAATGCAGAGAAGAAACTAACGTCCATGGGTATGGCGTAGTGTTTAGCCGGAGCAAGGTGTCTGGGTAGCCAGGCAAGTATGTCAGACCACAACACAAAACAAAGGGGATAACTGACCACAGGCCATGTAATATCAGCCACAACACAGAGAGACCTAACTGTCCAATACAGAGATCTAGGCCTTCTCATACAATCAACTAGACCTTCAAAGGTGACCAACTTGACCAACATAGGCTGTCACTCAAATATGGACCTCAAAGCCAGTTCCAATGCATTTTCCCCCTCTTATCGGGGACAGATTTTGACCTGGGTCAACAGGTGGGTGCGATTCATTATCAGGTAGAAAACAAAACTTGCAGTAGTCCGGCCATCGTAGGGTTGGATTTGAATACACCTTCAACCAACTGGCTCTTCAGCCACAGTGAGTCTGCTGAGTGGGTCAACATGTATCTCCTAAAACCAGTCTAACCCAAAGAGGCTGTTGATTTTGTTGATTTTATAAAACATTCCAACCTCATTTAGCATGATCTATTCAATTATGGCATAATTACACTATTTGTATTCATTAAAATCGCTGTCAATTACATACTTTTATTTTGAAGGCTAACTGCAAAGTCCACCATTGTGGATAATCCTTATTTTGGCTAGCTTCACATGAACTCAGCAACAACAAAAAAATGTCCTCTTTAGAGATCGACCGATTAATCGGAATGGCCGATTAATTAGGGCCGATTTCAAGTTTTCGTAACATTCGGAAATCGGTATTTTTAAACACCGATTTTTTTATTTTTTTTTACACCTTTATTTAATCTTTATTTAACTAGGCAAGTCAGTTAAGAACACATTCTTATTTTCAATGACGGCCTAGGCACGGTGGGTTAACTGCCTCTCATTGCACTCCACGAGGAGACTGCCTGTTACGCGAATGCAGTAAGCCAAGGTAAGTTGCTAGCTAGCGTTAAACTTATCTTATAAAAAACAATCAATCAATCATAATCACTAGTTAACTACACATGGTTGATGATATTACTAGTTTATCTAGCGTGTCCTGCGTTGCATATAATCGATGCGGTGCGTATCGTTGCTCCAATGTGTACCTAACCATGAACATCAATGCCTTTCTTAAAATCAATACACAGAAGTATATATTTTTAAACCTGCATATTTAGCTAAAAGAAATCCATGTTAGCAGGCAATATTAACCAGGTGAAATTGTGTCACTTCTCTTGCGTTCATTGCACGCAGAGTCAGTGTATATGCAACAGTTTGGGCCGTCTAATTTGCCAGAATTTTACATAATTATGACATAACATTGAAGGTTGTGCAATGTAACAGGAATATTTAGACTTAGGGATGCCACCCCTAAGATAAAATACAGAACAGTTCCATATTTCACTGAAAGAATAACGTCTTGTTTTCGAGATGATAGTTTCCGGACCGAAGGCTCGTATTTCTGTGTGTTATGATATAATTAAGTCTATGATTTGATAGAGCAGTCTGACTGAGCGGTGGCACCAGCTTCATTCAAACAGCACTATCGTGCGTTTTGCCAGCAGCTCTTTGTTGTGCGTCAAGCATGTTATGACTTCAAGCCTATCAACTCCCGAGATGAGGATGGTATAACCGAGGTGAAATGGCTAGCTAGTTAGCGGGGTGCGCGCTAATAGCATTTCAAACGTCACTCGCTCTGAGACTTGAAGTGGTTGTTTCCCTTGCTCTGCATGGGCCGCGGCTTTTGTGGAGAAATGGGTAACGCTGCTTTGAGGGTGGCTGTTGTCGTTGTGTTCCTGGTTTGAACCCAGGTAGGAGCGAGGAGAAGCTATACTGTTACACTGGCAATACTAAAGTGCCTATAAGAACATCAAATAGTAAAAGGTTAATGAAATACAAATTGTATAGAGAGAAATAGTCCTATAATTCCTATAATAACTACAACCTAAAACTTCTTACCTGGGAATATTGAAGACTCATGTTAAAAGGAACCACCAGCTTTCATATGATCTCATGTTCTGAGCAAGGAACTTAAACGTTAGCTTTTTTACATGGCACATATTGCACTTTCATTTTCTTCTCCAACACTTTGTTTTTGCATTATTTAAACCAAATTGAACATGTTAAATTATTTATTTGAGGCTAAATTGATATATTATATTAAGTTAAAATAAGTTCATTCAGTATTGTTGTAATTGTCATTATTACAAATAAATATATATTTTTATTTTATTAAATCGTCTTTTTTTGGTCGTCCAATAATCGGTATCGGTGTTGAAAAATCATAATCGGTCGACCTCTAGTTCTCTCACCGTCAACTGCGTTTATTTTCAGCAAACTCAACATGTGTAAATACTTGTATGAACATAACAAGACTCAAAAACTGAGACAAACTGAACAAATTCCACAGACATGTGACTAACAGAAATGGAATAATGTGTCCCTGAACAAGGGGGGGTCAAAATCAAAAGTAACAGTCAGTATCTGGCGTGGCCACCAGCTGCATTAAGTACTGCAGTGAATCTCCTCCTCATGGACTGCACCAGATTTGCCAGTTCTTGCTGTGAGATGTTACCCCACACTTCCACCAAGGCACCTGCAATTTCCCAAACATTTCTGGGGGGGGGGGGGGGGGGGGGATGGCCCTAGCCCTCACCCTCCGTTCCAACAGGTCCCAGACGTGCTCAATGGGATTGAGATCAGGGCTCTTCACTGGCCATGGCAGAACACTAGCATTCCTGTCTTGCAGGAAATCACGCACAGAACGAGCAGTATGGCTGGTGGCATTGTCAAGCTGGAGGGTCATGTCAGGATGAGCCTGCAGGAAGGGTACCACATGAGGGAGGAGGATGTAACGCACAGCATTGAGATTACCTGCAATGACAACAAGCTCAGTCCGATGATGCTGTGACACACCGCCACAGACCATGACGTACCCTCCACCTCCAAATCAATCCCGCTCCAGAGTACAGGCATTGGTGTAACACTCATCCTTCGACGATAAACACGAATCCGACCATCACCCCTGGTGAGACAAAACCGCGACTCGTCAGTGAAGAGCACTTTTTGCGGGTCCTTTTTTGTCCAGCGACGGTGGGTTTGTGCCCATAGGCGATGTTGCTGCCGGTGATGTCTGGTGAGGACCTGCTTTACAACAGGCCTACAAGCCCTCAGTCCAGCCTCTCTCAGCCTATTGCTGACAGTCTGAGCACTGATGGAGGGATTGTGCGTTCCTGGTGTAACTCGGGCAATTGTTGTTGCCATCCTGTACTTGTCCCGCAGGTGTGATGTTCAGATGTACCGATCCTGTGCAGGTGTTGTTACACATGGCCTGCCACTGCGGGACGATCAGCTGTCCGTCCTGTCTCCCTGTAGTGCTGTCTTAGGCGTCTCACAATACGGACATTGCCATTTATTGCCCTGGCCACATCTGCAGTACTCATACCTCCTTGAAGCATGCCTAAGGCACATTCACACAGATGAGCAGGGACCCTGGGCATCTTTCTTTTGGTGTTTTCAGAGTCAGTAGAAAGGCCTTTTTAGTGTCCTAAGTTTTCATAACTGTGACCTTAATTGCCTACCGTCTGTAAGCTGTTAATGCCTTAACGACCGTTCCACATGTGCATGTTCATTAATTGTTTATGGTTCATTGAACAAGCATGGGAAACAGTGTTAAAACCCTTTACAATGAAGATCTGTGAAGTTATTTGGATTTTTACTAATTATCTTTGAAAGACAGGGTCCTGAAAATGGGACGTTTCTTTTTTTCCTGAGTTTAGATGGGTCCGACCACCATTTATCAAATAACTGTCTTATAAATTAGGGTTCTTTTAGCTAGCTAACTATAGCTACTGAAACAGATGTCGTTTTGCTATGTTTTTGGGGAAGAACATTTTTTGCATCCATGAGCTCCCTAGTTTTTTTTTAATGACCAGCACTGTAGGTGAGTGAGACAACTTTACCAGCATCATAGCATACGTATCGATGAATCGCTGTGACATATGAAATACGAGTGATAGTGTAATCAATGTGTAACGTGTTAAATTATTATGCGATGTGCAGTCATATTCAGGTCCTGATTGGTCAACAAGCTTATTTAGTGTTATTTGACACCCGTGTATCTTTTTTGACATGCAAAGACCCAAACGGCGTTCCATAGTATGAGAAATCCTGGTTGAGAATGAAACTGAACAAATTAACAATGAAACAGCACAGCAAGTAAGTAAAATAAATATGTTTTGATTGTGTTTTACTGGTAATGGGGACATACGTAAATGCCAAGAAAATAACTTTTTGGTAAGTGTGTGTGTGTGTGTGTGTGTGTGTGTAACCTTTATTTAACTAGGCAAGTCAATTAAGAACAAATTCTTATTTACAATGACGGCCTACCCCAGCCGGACGACACTGGGCCAATTGTGCGCCGCCCTATGGGACTCCCAATCATGGACGGATATGATACAGCCTGGATTTGAACCAGGGACTGTAGTGACACCTCTTGCACTGAGATGCAGTGCCTTAGACTGCTGCATCCATGTGTGTGTTAACTATTTAAATGTACTAGAATGCTTAAAAGGCCACAAACATTTTAAATATCAGTTATCGGTATCAGGGTTTTTTTGGCAAGGAAAATATCGGTATCGGCCAAAAATGTCCTATCGGTGTATCACTAATAATGATATGATATCATAATAACAGGCCATCATATAATGGCACCATTATTATGACCCAATACCATAATATTGGCCTGATCCCACAGGCCTTATGTCTTTGTGTGAGAGTGTGAGTGTTTTTCCTGAGTGGGAGAAAAGCTGCCCTACCGCCACAGAGGTTCCCACGAGACGCTACACAAGGTCAGGTCTCCACCATTTCTCCAGACTCCTCCTTTGAAGCCCTTCCTAATCTAATAGAGCCACAACCGGGAATTTGGACTCGTTCCGTTTTTTCAGTTACCACTTACACCCGAGAATATCTGTATTGACAAGGACTAGAGTTGGATGATAAATTGGGCTAATGATCCGATCCCCATGTTGCTTTTGGTGCAGTGAGGCCATTATCAAGTGTTTTGAGCTGTGTTCCATCCTCCCAATGCTGCAGACTGAGCGGAGAGGTAAAATAACGGTCTGCTCCTCTCTGCAGTAACACCAGACAAATCAACGCAGCGCTCTACCTGCTGTGTACCACAGAAATAAATTAGATGAAACTAGGCCTACATCAAAAAAAAACAGTCAAATAGAGACTTCACCCTGAGATAACACGATGAACCAAACAGCATCAAAATACTCCAACAGCAAAGTGTTCACCTTCAGTTCACCTCCTTGTCTGTAGTCATGGGACCTTTAAACAGATCAAACCTCAGACTCATGCCCCTCTACTGAAACACATGATTAAGACAGCAGCGGCGTGTGATCATGGAGGATCAATGAACGCAGCTGAACGAACAGGTCGGTTCTCCACAACAACTAAGGATTCAAACATTATCTGGTATTTGTTCAGGAGCAGATGACCTTTTTTTCGTGTAGATGAGATATCAAGGTACCCCAGAGCTTTCTTATCATCGCTCCTTAGAAACTAGTGTCTGTCGTCGCAGAGAGAGGGAGAATGATGGTGGAGTAGATCAACGCGTATTAGGGGATATCATTCCCTTCTTAAAGAACACAAAGCTATATTCTGTAAAACAGTGTATTAGAATCCAGCTAAACATTTTACATTTCCAATAAGACACCGGGACAGGCTCGCATGCTTTCCAAATGTTATGCTTTTAATAACACTATTAGCACTAGCAACAGCATAGTGTATTTGTTTCCACATGGTCAGAGAAGTTGTCCAGATCCTAGCCTGGCGCTACAATAGGTTAACCTAAACCGGAGTCCCTGAGGCCAATCCTCCTCTGAGTACGGAGTGTAAACATGTATCTGGCAACTGGCTCACATCGCTCCCAGTCTGATCACTGGTAAGTAAACAAGACTTTGGCAGCATTTACACAGGATGCCCAATTCTGATCTTTTTTTCACTAATTGGTATTTTGACCAATCAGATCAGCTCTGGAAAAAATCTGATGTGAAAAGATCTGATGTGATTGGTCAAAAGACCAATTAGTGGAAAGAAAAGCTGAATTGGGCTGCCTGTGTCAACACAGCCTCAATGTCCTAACGGACAGCAGTACTCAGGACATTACAAGTGCAGTGGGGACAGTGCAGAGGGGACACATCAATGAAATTGGAAGGTAGCTAGGTGAACAGACTAAAGTATTGAGCAAAGTATGCACACACCCACGCAGGTAGGCGAGCACGCACACACCGTTAAGCCTGCTATTGACAGACACAGCAGGGAAGGCCATTCTACAGAGCATTGCAGAGGAAAGAACAGAGCAGTGAGGAACGGCTTTAACTTAATAAAGTTACTGCCTGTGGAGAGACAGTCAGGGCCTCGAGCTCTCACCCTCCTCCTACCCTCTCTTGCAAACTTCCTCCCTCTCTCCCTCTCTAACCAGCTGTACGCATAAGTGCAGTGGCATACCAGGAGAGCCCCTCACATCTTCAACAGCCTTGGTACGTGCACACTTCACACACACACCACTGATTACCATAGTCTGATTAATCACGACTGCGACCAATGCTCTCTCCCTCTATTGGGCCATTCAAAAACAAGGCGTATCCTCATCCATTAATCTAGCAATTGCTGTAGAATTAACTAGCAGTACATTCACCACTGAGTTGCACCCAGACAACTGACCCTGAATCCAACACTTAATGATTTGCCAGTCAGTCCCAGTCAGACGAGCGTTGACCTGAGAGTGATTGGATTAAATGTTGTCCATTACATTCTCCTCTTTAGCGCCAGGCATTAATCAAGTGGGCCTGCCTGCGTTTCTGCATCGGGCCTGGGGGCAGAGCCCACCCCTCCCTCTGCTGTAAGATGTGTCCATGTCCTGATACAAGTAAATGTGTGTGTATTGAAGTCTGTATTAGTATATTGGAATTGTGTATTCATGGTATGTGTATAATAAAGTGTAATGAGATTTCCAATAAGTATTAAAAAAAAGGCATTGGATTGAACACACTCAGGCTTTGCAATGAGCACTGGCTAGGAGTGGGAGGTTAATGGTAAATCAGGTCAATGATATCTCAGATACTGTCAGATCACTCACTCATAGATATGGCCAGTCGTAACAACTCAAGATTTCAAGTTGAAAAGATGTGTACTCCATCATAGTACCACCACAGACTAGGGTAAGCAGTGCAAAATGACTCAATAAGGACTCTTTAGCAGCTAGAGTTGCACATTTTGGGGAATATTCAGAGGTGGAAACTTTCCGTGGGAATTAACGGGAATATATGGGAATGAATGGGAATATATGCAAATTAATATTAATACCATTTAAATGTAGATGTTTTTTGCATTGGATTTACCATATCATATGGAGACAGAAACATAAACCTTTTACCTTATGATAAGTAGGTAATCCTTCCAATAGAAATAAAAAAAACAATTTAGTTACAAATTGAACTTTAACTGAGTTGACTCTTCACATGGGATGATTTCACTGAACAACAAAAGAAAATGAATATTGAATGATCGCCAATGACCCATCGCATCTTCCAAAAACATTTTCAACATACATCTGTAAAATGATAGTCTAGAAACTAAAGCATTGATTGTCTTCCATGTCCTCTCCCTGGACCTCCTCAATGTCCACGTCTTGAACATCAGACTGAGGCCTCATCTTCACTGTCACTTTCCAAGCTTGTTGAGGATGACTCGTTGTCAGGCTCAAAAAGCCTCAAATATACCCGGATGGCCACCAATTTTTCAACCCTTGTATTGGTCAGCCTGTTGCGTGCTTTGGTGTGTGTGCTCCCAAACAAGGACCTGGTGCACTGAGGCGGCTGATGTTAGAGGGATTTGGAGGATGATGGAGGCAACAGGGGAAATAGCCTCAGATCCACAAAGTCCCTTTCACGAGGTGGCTGAAGAGATATGTTGGCACGACTGCCATATTGCATCTCCGTCCCAAAGCCCTTGCTTGGGAAGTGTACTTCGCCAGACTGCCAATAACCTTGCCTTCATCCAGGCCAAGGTGGTGAGACACGATGGTAATGACACCATAGGCCTTGTTGATCTTGCACCAGACAGGATCCTCTTGCCTGCAAACTTGGGGTCCAACATGTACGCTGCGGCATGTATGGGCTTCAGGCAGAAGTCTTCATGCTTTTGATGTATTTCCTCTGCTTGGAGCAACAGTGAAGTGGGCAGGGCAGTACGGATTTCTTCTCTTACATCTGCAAGCAGAGTCTGAACATCAGACAGGATGACATTGTCTCCCTCAATCCGTGCAATGGCTACTGCTATAGGTTTCGGGAGTTTCAGGCTGCTTAACACGCTCTCCCAAAATACATCATCCAGGAGGATCCTCTTGATGGGGCTGTCCATATCGGCAGACTGTGATATGGCCATTTCTTGGAGAGACTCCTTCCCCTTCAGYAGACTGTCAAACATGARGACAACACCACCCCAYRGGYTGTTGCTYGGCAGCTTCAATGTGGTGCTCTTATTCTTCTSACTTTGCTTGGTGAGGTAGATTACTGCTATAACTTGATGACCCTTCACATACCTAACCATTTCCTTGGCTCTCTTGTAGAGTGTATCCATTGTTTTCAGTGCCATGGTGTCCTTGAGGAGCAGATTCAATGCATGAGCAGCACAGCCAATGGGTGTGATGTGAGGGTAGGACTCCTCCACTTAAGACCAAGCAGCCTTCATGTTCACAGCATTGTCTATCATCAGTGCAAATAGCTTCTGTGGTCCAAGGTCATTGATGACTGTATTCAGCTCATCTGCAATGTAGAGAACGGTGTGTCTGTTGTCCCTTGTGTCTGTGCTCTTGTAGAATACTAGTTGAGGGGTGGAGATGTAGTTAATTATTCCTTGCCCACGAACATTCGACCACCCATCAGAGATGATTGCAATACAGTCTGCTTTCTCTATGATTTGCTTGACCTTCACTTGAACTCTGCATACAGCAAATGAGTAGATCAAGCATGTCTGGTTGGAGGGGTGTATGCTGGGCGAAGAACATTCAGAAATCTCTTCCAATACACATTGCCTGTGAGCATCAGAGGTGAACCAGTTGCACACACAGCTCGAGCAAGACATTCATCAGCATTTCTCTGACTACGTTCCTCCATTGAGTCAAAAAAAAAACATCTGATTCCAGGAGGACCATGAGCTGTTGCTATTGATAAGGTGTCTGATTCATCATTTTCACCTCTAATAGAAGTTGAGGGACTTTGTCAGAGGTTGCTTGTTGTAAGCACTGAGGGAACTTTATGCACTTGGCCAGATGATTCTGCATCTTTGTTGCATTCTTCACATATAATTTGGCACAGTATTTACAAATGTACACAGCTTTTTCTACATTGTCTCCACACATCAGATAGCGCCCATGGCATTTTCCTGTAAAGATTAGAAGAGTAAAAAAAATATATATATAAAAAAAATACAATTCCATGTACAGATAAATAGTTAAGCAGTTAGTATGTATGAAAACAGGTAAATTAACACTCCTCAGTTAGCAGGCTTAAGCAAGCTAAAACCCACATGGTAACAAAAACTACCTATCAGAAATTGTTAACAAATTATAAATGATTTAAACACACTTTTCTGTAGGCTACTATTTACTAGTTAACCAAAAATCATGTATGTCATAAAATATATTCACCCCACCCAGTATTGTAGTCAAAACTTACCAGAAAGCATGTAGTCCTTGGCTCAGACAGTGTAGTAGTGCGGGCTCAATATCATCTCAGTAGTGTGCAAGATCTTGAGAATCAGCTGTACATGTGATGGAAGAATGCACTGTGCATGCAGAGGGTTGCAATTCCATTGAATTGGGGATAGTTTAACCAAAATATGCCACAAGACCTAGAATTGACTTATGTGTATCCCACAAAAAAGGTTCACTGTTAATAGCTAACTTTTTTGATGAATTTAAGCAAAATTTCCCAAATTCCCGGGCTTAACTTCCCATGGAAAATGTCCGACCCTTTGCAACCCTAGTTGCAGCACAGCCAAACACAATGTCTGCATCCCAAATGCAGTAGTGGAGAAGGTAGTAAGTTAAGTTCCTCGGCGTACACATCACGGACAAACTTAATTGGTCCACCATCACAGACAGCGTTGTGAAGAAGGCGCTGCAGCGCCTCTTCAACCTCAGGAGGCTGAAGAAATTCGGCTTGTCACCAAAAGCACTCACAAACTTCTACAGATGCACAATCGAGAGCATCCTGTCGGCTGTATCACCGCCTGGTACGGCAACTGCTTCGCCCACAACCGTAAGGCTCTCCAGAGGGGAGTGAGGTCTGCACAACGCATCACTGGGGGCAAACTACCTGCCCTCCAGGACACCTACACCACCCGATGTCACAGGAAGGCCATAAAGATCATCAAGGACAACAACCACCCGAGCCACTGCCTGTTCACCCCGCTATCATCCAGAAGGCGAGGTCAGTACAGGTGCATCAAAGCAGGGGCCGAGAGACTGAAAAACAGCTTCTATCTCAAGGCCATCAGGCTGTTAAACAGCCCCCACTAACATCGAGTGGCTGCTGCCAACATACTGACTCAACTCCAGCTCACTTTAATAATGTGATTGATGGAAATTGATAAAAAAAATGTATCACTAGCCACTTTAAACAATGCCACTTAATATAATGTATATGTATATACTGTCCTCTATATCATCTACTGCATCTTGCCATCTTTATGTAATACATGTATCACTAGCCACTTTAAACTATGCACTTTTATGTTTACATACCCTACATTACTCATCTCATATGTATATACTGTACTCGATACCATCTACTGCATCTTGCCTATGCCGTTCTGTACCATCACTCATTCATACATCTTTATGTACATATTCTTTATCCCTTTACACCTGCGTGGAATTGTTAGGTTAGATTACTCATTGGTTATTACTGCATTGTCGGAACTAGAAGCACAAGCATTTCGCTACACTCGCACTAACATCTGCTAACCATGTGTATGTGACAAATAACATTTTATTTGATTTGAAATTACATCCTATTCCCTATACGGTGTACTAAATTTTGACCAGGGCTCATCAAAAGTAGTGCACTATATATAGAGAATAGGATGCCATTTGGGATGTACTGTACTGTGTGCTTCTAGATCTGAATTGCTTGTTCTTTAGGGTTTTATGCTGGTATAAGCACTTGGTGACAACTGCCAATGTAAAAATGGCTTTACAAAATAAGATTGATTGACTAAACAGCCTTTTCGCTGCTTATTGTAAGCAGAAAATGATTTTTTCCCCGTTCATTCGAGGCTTGTGGCGTGGAACCAGAGGCGCGTTGTGTTTAGGGAGGAGTGGAAGAGCAATTGGACAGAGTTGCTAAAAAGCCATAAGAGTTTAGTGTCTCTAGTGAATCATACAACAGCTTTGACAAGGGCCTGTCATCACATGCTAGTGTCAAAACAATCAGCAATAGAAATGTTACAGGCCATTCTTACTCTCGTCTCCCGCTGTTGAGAGCGAACTAGAGCAAGAGTGAGCGAACGAGACAGGAAGCTTTTCATCTGTGTAGCAGCTCCACCCAGCCAGCGACCCACTTATAGATCTGTTCCTACTTCAACCACAGCTCACATGATCCCAGAGGTGGAAATGTGTGTGGACACAAAACGTACACAAAACGTACACTGCTGACAGATGTCCAGGAAAAGTTGAGTGGCTCTTGTATCCTGGTGGAAACACCTGCAGAACCTGACAGCCTATTCCCAGCTCTTATCCTATTCACAAAGCTCTCTCTCTCTCTCACACACACACCTCTCTCTATCCATCTATGTCTCCCTCTCCATCTGATCAGGTCTCTTGTTTTCTCACTCTCTCGTTCTACATCCCTCGCACCACTCAACTCCATCAGATCGCTCTATTTAACCTGACACACAGAAACCTTTCTCGCCATTAATCCTTTGCAGCACCATTCTCAAATTGAAACTCCAATCCTTAGGGTACATCTAGATTCACAACACAGCTTGTTTCATTAACGCAGCCTATTGAGAATTCCACTATGGCGAGTGCTGCAGTAAAGCTGAGACCACTAGCTATGTCACTTCTCCTTAAAATTCTGCTTTGTGGCCTCGCCTGTAGGCTCCACACACACAGGCCTAAGCCCCAAAACCTGATCTGAGCCAGGCCTAGAGCCTCCACCTCTCATCCTCCTCCAATGGGAGAGCAGTATTCACCAGTGGGCGTGGAGGAGAAGGGGAGCAGGCCATGTTTCTCTAACTGTTTATTTTGTGGTATTCCCTAAGTACTCCCCCAGCTGCCAAACTAAGCCAGGAGAGGACTGCAGCAAAACACACACACACACACACACACAGCCTTGTCTGTCTACCAAGGCGGTCTGACTAGCTCTCTTTGCCTACCCACCTACACTCCAAGTGTCAGTTACAGGTCATATCCTCCAACCATTTCCCAATTCACATTCATTCCTCCTTCCCCCTCCTCTCTCACTTCAAGAAACCAGCATGGGAAGCAGGGGAGGGAGAGTGAAATGAATCCACACTGCATGTCTTAAACATGGCTCCTCGTCCAGCTTTCTCTGCCACTCCTGGGCTGCATCCCAAATGGCAACATATTCCCTATAGAGTGCACTACTTTTGACCAAGGCCCATAGGGAATAGGGTGCCATTTGGACCTCATGCCTGTGTGAACTACATAAATCGTCCAGTGTGTGAGTAATACTCACATCCAAAACACCCTTATGAAGGCTATTGCAGCTAGCTGAAACGTTCTCTATTGTGGTTAGTGGTATATCAAACCACTTGGAAGCTGCATATGCTGTGTGTCGGCTTTCTTCCTTTATTCTAAGTGTATACATCTACCCGTCCAGCAGGTCCCTCCCTCCTCAGGTCCCAAATGGCTCCCTTTTCCCTATATAGTGCACCACTTTTGACCAGAGACCTATGGGCCCTGGTCACAAGTACTGTGCTACACAGGAAATAGGGGCCATTTGGGGTGCAGGCATACTGCATGCGCCAGTGAAGAAAGTATCTGAAGGCTAAAGGGAGAAAGGGATAAGTGATTTAAAGATGCTGGGTGAAAACAACCCTGGCCATTAATGAATGGGATCTGTAAAGTAAGTGTGTGTGTGTCCTTTAGAGAGCCCCTCCACAACTCCACACAGCCCAGGAATAATACATGCACTGTATCATTCCTCATCTCTGGCAGCCTTCCACCTGCTGCTGAGGTAATACTGTAGAAGCCAGCGTGACACACTGAGGTCAGACACATTAGGGGGATCATTAAAGGTCTCAACCACAGCAGCAATATCCCAGTGGGCAATATTAGCTAGTTGAAGCAACGTTATGCTGGCGTCTTATATGTTATGTCATGGCCAGCCAGGTTGGATACTGAAAGAAATGGGAAGTATTTTTACTTACCAGAAAAAGTACATTTCTCTCAGTGGGAGGTAGAGGACCCTGAATGACTATGTTTTTGTCTGGTGGGAGGAGTGAGGGAGACACTTCCATAGTCTTCAGTGGGTTTAGCTCTGTCGTGCGTTCAGTGTCTGAGTCAAAGGGCTTAGAGTGCATACAGGGTTACGCTACACAAGCTGCCTGTGAACTAGTGTACTTGAGGGAGTGTGCACTAGGCAGGGCATTGACTCTGTTCACTGAAACAGAGAAGGAAACATGTAACAGTTCTCCTTGGATTGGTTCTGTCTCCAGGTACACTTGGACAAAGGGGAACAGAGAGGAGAATCCCTGTGTATTAACGGGAGTCACGAGGACACCGGCTGGGTCGTGACACACACACTCCAGTGGCCCACTGACTGGGCCCCATGGGACCACTTCAACACCAGAGAGAAAGAGAGGGACATAAATCTCTGTGTCCAATCTCTCTAAACCCTCTTCTTGGCTTAGCATTGGACTATCAAAGGGTATTGAGTTCCTTTTGAGATGTAGGAGAGCATAGGGGACGTGGAGGGTATAAGGCCCGCATAATGGACCAATACATGGGCTGACCGGCAAGGAATTTGAGAATAATTTTTTTTAATCATGGGCAGTGCAAACTGCAAAACAGCCCACCATGCTGTCCAAAACATAAACTGGACAAAATGCTGCTCTTTGTGTTTCAGAAAGTTATCCCAATCTAGAAGTGTGACAGTGATTCAGCCAATTTCATTCCTTCAGCCTACGGTCCAACTTGAGTCCATGCCATCAGCAGTGTGCCATAATAATAATCCAGTGGAAGAAGGAGAGAAATCACTGACAGTGACACAAAATAAACACCCACTAATTCCCAGCACAGCGATACAGTATGTATGCCTTGAGATACAAAACACACTTCTGTTAGTGGACCTATTTATAAACACATGCCATTAGCTCACTGTATGTGTCAGTTGCTACTCTCAAAATGGCCATAGCAGAGAACCAGAAGAGACAGCGGTGAAGGAAAGCCAACTGAATAGCACTGGAGGGCTTAAAACATTACATACACGTGTTTCTTCAAACACTGACTTATCAACCCAAATATTAATGTTCAACAAACTCAAGCCAATTTTTTGTAACGCAGTGTCTCGGGTGCGAGTACACACAAGTACTTACACAGGTTCTAGCAGCGTTGTGTCCCGAGGGAAGGAGGCCCCAACAAGTAAAGCCTGTTCAGCTGAGATTCACACTGGCTTGTCAAACTCCATCACAGACAGTAATGACTTGTTCTGAGGAAAAACTAGACCTCGAACTCTGTGTGTGTGTGTGTGTGTGTGTGTGTGTGTGTGTGTGTGTGTGTGTGTGTGTG
>NC_036840.1:8694751-8698307 GCF_002910315.2 Salvelinus sp. IW2-2015 | reverse complement strand
GGGTTTAGATCCGCCGCCATGTCTAGCAGAGGACGGGATCTGGAGTGCGCGTATCCGTGCCGTCGGCGCGTACTCGGGAAAACCTTAGCAACTGGGCGCGGGGAACCTCTGTGGGGCGGGAGCGTGCTTGCATGGTAGAGAGGTCTCCTCCTGTTTTTACATTGTTTTCCAAACTTTTATTGAAACAAATGATAGTTTGTAAGTTCATACCAAGGAGCATAAACAGTAGCCTATATAAGCTTAGCCTAGAGCAAGCCTGTGATTCAGAAAAATAGCCCACCTCAGTTATTTACATGCTAAAGATGTCAAATTCAATTAGATATAGCATTGAGTAATATCAATCCATACAGCATGTCCTTGTAGCCTAGGGCTACTGAATTCACCAATGGAATACTCATCCCGCAAGTGTGCTATAGCTTATGCGGATGGTCAGTCTGTGCTGTTCCGTATTATCACACATGCCATCCCAGGTCAACCTTGAACCTCACTGCATGGTTCAGCTGTCTATAAATCCTTCTTGCACCCAAACAACCCACCCCCTCTCTATAGGTCAGACAGAGCAGAGGATCCCGAGTAGATTAGATGCATGTGTGTGTGAACGGGTGCATGTATGCGAGTGTAGAAGTGCAAGTCTGTGTGAGTGGTTGTGTGTGTGTGTGGGGGGGGGGGTCATGCACAAAAAGATGGTGAAAACGCAATACAGACAGGTTAGCCAGGATGCCAACACCACACATATGAGATTTATCCAACAAACCATAACTACATAAATGAAAACAAAGCACTTCAGATACATGTCCACTGTCCAAGCCAAAATCAAACAAAGGATACCCACTAGATACTGATCTGGGGTCAGTTTGCTGCTCCACTTCCCTAATGGTTAAGGTTAGAATTTGGGGAGGGTAAGCTGATCCTGGATATGTTGTCTGAGAAGGGGAACGTCTACCCACCCCTCAGGCCCCCTGGCCTTGTGAACTCACCACTAAATCCACCCAATTAGTAATCCTTATGTCCAAGGGGGTTTAGCAATTATTGGTGTGTGTGTGATTGTGTGTGTGTTGGTGGTGTGGTGGTGTGGTGTGTGTGTGTGTGTGTGTGTGTGTGTGTGTGTGTGTGTCAGAGGAGACTGTTATAAGACCTTCTAGGTTGGAGTCAAAACATATCTGTTGAGTAACTTGTGCAACAGCATACAGCGTAGTAGCTACTGTGACTTACTTAATAAAAACAAATGTTGACTACTGTTTAGCACATCAAATGAAAGCAATATTTGCTTAAGTACAGTGATTTGCACAYTAATAKATGRYAARCATCCAATGAATACATGGACTAATAATGTATTATTAGGGTAAATCATGTAAATAAATACATTAACTAGCTAGTAACTACAATTATCTGTAAATCATGTAACTCCCAGTGTGTTTACATTCCAGTGTAGATATGGCAGTGGGACAGTAGGATGGAATGCAATGGTGCTAGTGATTACCTTCTCCTCTCCTCTGGATATCAAAGGTAGCGAGATGTTAGACTACACCAGACACCAGAGCCAAGCAGGGCTGGGGCTATATGGGGAACTGCTGCTGCAGGGAGTGAGGGAGGGAGCCGCAAAACAAACATGATGAAAACGTTTCAAACGCTGCTCTGGTTTCTGTCAACGGTCATTAGGATGGAAATGTAGCACAGGCTGTACTGTGTGTATGCTTGTGTAGGGGAGGGGTTTTGTGTGTGTGTGTGTGTGTGACACGTGCTTATGTGCGAGAGTGCCTGTGGTCTTGGATTCGGTCACGGTTTACAATATTCTGTCTAACTGTGACTCAGACAGTTTTACTGTGGAGCTTTAGACCAGAGGCTGGGAGGCTTCGTCAAATGCCCATCAAATAACCCTGAAGGCCACTACATGTTTGACTTGAGTTCAGCCTTGTCCGAAATCTGGAAATCTACTACTTACTAAAACAACATACTGTGCACTACTCGTGCTACATACTATTTAGAACGTACTGTTTACTAAAAGGTATGCTGTAAGCAACAAATATCAATATACTACTCATCCATACTGAGAAGGTGTCATCAAATGTGCAATAGCGCTTGTTCCCCGCCATTCGTAAATTATTTTAGAGCACATTCCCTATTCTGATTATCAGCTGTTGTCAAACACAGGTGGGAGGTAAAAGCCAATTCTCTTCCTCAATAGATTGCAGCGAATTCTACTAGATGAAAAGCCAAAATGAGTATGACATCCTGGAATGAATTTTCAACATTTCACATACTATAAAATGTTTTATTTTCAGTTACCCAAAAAACCTACTATTTAGAATTCAAGTATGGTTATTCGGACATGGCCTCTGTCTGATACTCTGCTTCTGACTGAGTCTCAGTTTGGCGAAAGTAAAATCACTCTGAGAACAGATATGGCCTTTCTCCCAGTCCCATTCTGACTAACTATTCAAGGACTGCGTCCCAAATGACAATACTCCCTATATAGTGTACTACTTTTACCCAGAGCCCTATGGGCCCTGGTCAAAAGAAGTGCACTATAAAGGGAATTGGGTGTGATTCAGGATGCATAAAAGGTCTCCATCAAACTTCCCACCGACCCGAGGGTCTGTCTCTCCCCCCAGTCATGAAAGGGACTGTCCCTCATAATGATTATTGATGAGACTGCGGCTTAGCTACGACCCCTGCCGCCTTTTTGAAGTCGCGTAGCGCAGAGCAGAGCAGTCCGTCTGATGTCATCATTAGAGGGTCCAACCAAGCCAATGGCCTCTTTAGAAACAGAGATGACTTCCTGCTTAGGGACCAATCTGTACCGCACTGTTACTATAGGAGGGCCTCAACCCCCTTTATCAAAACAAACAACTCCATTCCTATTCCATCCACTCATCCATCACGCCCCTTATATTCTCCCTGCCATCCTCCTCTCCACCTTATTCTCCCAATGTTAATCTCCCCTCAATCTCCCCAACCCTCTCCCAATTCTCACCTCTCCTCCCACCACCCCCCAATCCTCCCCATAATTTTTCTCCCCCATACTCTCCTCTTTCACCATGTCCTCCTTCCTGTCTAGAGTCTCTGACCTCCATGTCATGTCTGTCCCCTCTCTCTGGATCAGCGACTGCAGCATATCATATTCCTCTGTGGAGCTTTCTGTCAGGCCCACTCAGCCTCGGTCTATGGGCTCATGGGCTCTGTGTCGCTATAAACTTTCAATTTAGGAGACGAGGACTATTTCAGCAAAAACAAGACACCTGCGCTGCAGGTTGGCACTACGGTGTTGTGCATTGCAGTGGGAATTCCACAGCTAGGGTAAAAGCTTTACCTTTCAGAAGGAATAAAACAAGCTCGAAAACACATCGGGCTTCACTGGTTGAAGTGCTCTCCACATGACCACGGCTTTAAAAGGTAGGTTTGTGGCTGGAGCTGGCTGGCTCGCTACCTTCCCAGTTAGGGGTCCCTTGAACGATCATGCAGTGTGTGTGTGTTTGACTAAGACCAACTTATAGATCAGAAACTCAACACAAGGGCCAGTTAACCAACACCACACTGGTTCTGCTGCCTATTTGGT
>NC_036840.1:8689747-8694060 GCF_002910315.2 Salvelinus sp. IW2-2015 | reverse complement strand
AGAGAGAGAGGGTGAGGAAGACAGAGAGAGAGGGTGAGGGAGACAGAGAGAGAGGGTGAGGAGACAGAGAGAGAGGGTGAGGAAGACAGAGAGAGGGTGAGGGAGACAGAGAGAGAAAGAGCAAGGTTCAAGGTTGATACGTTCGAGACACAGAAATGCAGAACATGCAGAGATGCTGCTGTGGTCTGGACTAATAATAACATGGTTAACGTTATGCTGCAGAGTCAGGCAGAGACTCAGGGGAAACACACTGTAAATGCGTGAAGCCGCAAATGGCGCAAATAGGGTGTCAATTGAGAGATGGCATTAAGCCTCTGTTGTTGGACTGGAGAGGTGTGAGGTCATAAAGGTGGATTGCCTCATCGTACTGCTCTCTAGTTTTGATGGAAGGCAAGGTGTGTACGTTGCAACGTCAATACTAGCTGACAGACTTTTGAATGTGGATGGTGTCACGGCTCAAGACCACATCAGCCCACTAAGCTAAAGCCTAGACATCCGTTTCAGTCAGTTTTATTCATCACACAAGCTTGGTTCATCAAACCAACTCAGTCTTGGTCCGATCTAAATGCTGTGTACAATCAAGGCACTTTAGGTACAGTAAGAGTCAACCCACTGGGCAGAGACGTCAATTTAACGTCTATTCCATGTTGGTTCAACGTCAATTCATTGAAATGACGTGGAAACGATGTTGATTCAACCAGTGTGTGCACAATGGAAGCCTTTTACCACAGCTCTTTGGTTAAAGATTAGACCGACAAACCTTCTATAGACGTCTGAAACGCTGGCAGCCCCTGCCAACTAACACATTTGCATTGAGAAACATTTACCCTGTTGATGACCACAACCTTCAAGGTGATGTTACTCTGCCAAGGGAAATAAACAGAAATGGCGTGGTCGTAAATTCGTCGCTAAATGTTTTCATAGTGAAGGTCTATTTACTATTTAAATGTGTTTACTCTCTCCGCTGGGTGTATGTTTGTTTATGTTTGTTGAGTAGGATGCACCGGCCAGGTTCACAGCGGTAGCTCCTTCATCACACAGCAATTAAAACTCTCTGGAGTAACTTTTAGTGTTCTCTCTGTTGCTCTGTGTGTGTGTGTGTGTGTGTGTGTGTTGTGTGTGTGTTGGGGTGTGTGTGTGTGTGGTGTTGTGTGTGTGTGTGTGTGTGTGTGTGTGTGTGTGTGTGTGTGTGTGTGTGTGTGTGTGTGTGTGTGTGTGTGTGTGTGTGTGTGTGTGTGTGTGTGTGTTGTGTGCTAACCGCGCACCTGCTTTCTTATACTGAGGCTGCCTTGAAAGACTGCCGAACCACTGAGGCAAGCAGTGAGATCATGCAAACTGATTCAACTAAGATTATTTACAACAAATAACTAGTAGAGATGACTGTACATGTTTTTCTGCAGTGGTAAAAAAGTGCTATTTTTGCCCTATTCGGTAATACAGTACTGTAATACATAGCTTGCCCTTAATTGATGGTGATGTCATACGCTGCGTTGCAGGACACAGGGAACTGGCCTGTTGCTAATAGGCTTCAAAAATACTCTGTCGCTCCAGCCAAGTGATTACATATTGCTGTGTGTGTGTGCGCTCGTGCGTGTGTGTGAGCATGTGTGTGTATATTGCCATAGATGATGTGTAGTGAGAGGAAGAGAATTTTTGAGAGCAGCTGAGAAAGCAAATTCAATTGACATACAGGTCACTGTCCCGTGAGCTCTTTGCAACGCAGCGTTATTCTATGACATCACCATCAATTTAAGGGCAAGCTATGATACACTACTGTAATTTAACAGAAACTAATGGGCAAAAATAGCACTTTTTACCACTGCGAAACATGCTACAGTCATCTTCTACTAGTTATTTTTAGTAAATAATCTTAGTTGAATCAGTTTGCATGATACTCCAGCTTCCAGCAGTCAGCTCGTCGCATCATTTCAACACTCAGTATAAAAACAAAAGGTCATCAGGGTTAGCAACACACACACACACACACCACACACACACACACACACACACCACAACACACACAACACACACACACACTCACACACACACCCAACACACACACCACCACACACACACACACACACACACACACACACCACACACACACACACACACACACACACACACACACACAGAGAACACAAAAGTTACTCCAGAGAGTTTATTGCTGTGTGATGAAGGAGCTACCGCTGTGAACCTGCCGGTGCATCCTATCAACCAAACATAAACAAAACAACACCAGCGGAGAGAGTAACACATTAAAGGTAAATAGACCTTCCACTATAAACATTACGACCACGCCATTTCTTTATTTCCTTGCAGAAGGACATCACTTGAAGGTTGTAGTCATCAACAGGGTAAATGTGTCAATGCAAATGTGTTAGTTGGCGAGGCTGCCAGCGTTTTCAGTACGAAGTTTTGCTGTTCTATCTTTAACAAATAGCTGTGTAAAAACTCCCACTGTGCACACACTGTGTTGATAATCATCCATCGTTTCCAAGTCATTGACGTGTTGAACCATGGATATAGACGTTAAATTGATTCTGCCTTGTTCCCAGGGTGTTGTACAAAAGCATTTAGATCGGACCAAGACTGAGTTGTGTGATGAACCCAAGCTTGTGTGATGAATAAAAACTGACTGAAACGGATGTTCTAGGTTTAGCTTAGTGGGATAATGTGTCTTAAGCCATGACACCATCCACATTCAAAGTCTGTCAGTGTATTGACGTTACAAGATACACACCCTGTCTTCCATCAAAACAGAACAGTACGAGAGGCAATCCACCTTATATGACCTCACACCTCTCCAGTCCAACAACAGAGGCTTAATGTCATCTCTCAATTGACACCCTATTCCCCAGGTGCCATCTGAGATCACATTTAGCTGTTTCCTGACTCTCTGTCTGACTCGCCCATACAGTGTGTCCCCTGACCTCTGTCTGACTCGCCATTTACAGTGTGTTTCCCCTGACTCTCTTTCTGACTCGCCATTACAGTGTGTTTCCCCTGACTCTCTGTCTGACTCGCCCATTTACAGTGTGTTTCCTCTGACTCTCTGTCTGACTCGCCCATTTACAGTGTGTTTCCCCTGACTCTCTGTCTGACTCGCCATTACAGTGGGTTCCCTGCTCTCTGTTCTGACCGGCCCATTTACAGTGTGTTTCCCCTGACTCTCTGTCTGACTCGCCCATTTACAGGTGTTTCCCCTGACTCTCTGTCTGACTCCCCATTTACAGTGTGTTCCCCTGACTCTCTGTCGACTCGCCCATTTACAGTGTGTTTCCCCTGACTCTCTGTCTGACCGCCCATTTACAGTGTTTCCCCTGACTCTCTGTCTGACTCGCCCATTTAAGTGTGTTTCCCTGACTCTCTGTCTGACTCGCCATTTACAGTGTTGTTCCCTACTCTCTGTCTGACTCGCCCATTGACTGTGTTTCGCCCTGACTCTCTCTGTCTGACTCGCCCATTTATACAGGGTTTCACTCTGACTCTCTGTTGCTCGCCCATTTACAGTGCTTCCCCTGACTCTCTGTCTGACTCGCCCATTTACAGTGTGTTTCCCTGCTCTCTGTCTGACTCGTCCATTTACAGTGTTTCCCCTGACTCTCTGTCTGACCTTCCATTTTACAGTGTTTCCTGACTCCGTCTACTTGAGAAACTTACCATCTATTATTGTCAGACCTCTAGTACGCAGCACTCTCTCTCATGTTCCTCGATTTCTGGTCTCTGAACTTTAACAACCTTGAACCTGGCTCTTTCTCTCTCTGTCTCCCTCACGCTCTCCTCTCTGTCTGACTCTTTTCTCTCTCTGTCTCCCTCTCTCTCTCTGTTCCCCTCGCCTCTCCTCCATTCAATGCCGAGCAAGTCGATTGTAACACAACATTATGTAGCTGACTGGCCATTCTCCCCCTTGCCCCTCCGCCACCCTCACACGGCCTAGCAGTGCCTCGTCTTACCGTCCGTCACTCTCTTCCTGGCATCAGATGTCTACGTAGACCTGCTGCCTGGAGAATTTTGCTGGTCGGTGCATAAAGTACAGTACACATGGGCGATGAGTCAACCTTACATAGGAGTACGAATGCTTAGAGCAATCTGTTCATTTATGTTCAAACAGCTTGTCCAACCCACTGGCCTTCCACAATTTACACCCATCTAACGTATTGTAATAATAATGTTTAATATAATCTTCCCCTTTGTCTGCCTGGTGGCTTGTAATATCTTCTAGCACTACAATACCCCCCTACCCCCTCCTCACAACACATTAAGGAATCAAATAGGCAGATCCTCTCTGAACCAGTTGGTGATTCTCTCCT
>NC_036840.1:8686107-8689722 GCF_002910315.2 Salvelinus sp. IW2-2015 | reverse complement strand
TTTAATAAGACCAGAATACCAACGTTTCCTGTCCTCATTTAATAAGACCAGAATAACAACGTTCCCTGTCCTCATTTAATAAGACCAGAATACCAATGTTCCCTGCCCTCATTTAATAAGACCAGAATACCAACGTTTCCTGTACTCATTTAATAAGACCAGAATACCAACATTCCCTGTCTGCATTTAAGAAGATAAAGGTGATTAAATAAAGGTTAAATAAAGGTGAAAAAAAGAAATAAAAAAGAAGACCAGGAATACCAAGGCTCCCTGTCCACGTTTAAGAAGACCAGGAATACCAAGGCTCCCTGTCCACGTTTAAGAAGACCAGGAATACCAAGGCTCCCTGTCCATGTTTAACAAGACCAGGAATACCAAGGCTCCCTGTCCACGTTTAAGAAGACCAGGAATACCAAGGCTCCCTGTCTGCTTCATTGCTCCCTCTTGGTCAGGTCGTTGTTGTTCTCAAATACTTTCCTGGTTAAATAAAGTCAGTTACTTCTCTAACGGTCACACAGGAAGCCGAGTGGAAGACTTAGGATTTGAACTCCTCTCACTCGCTGCCTTTTGCCTGTCAGTGTTTCTGCCTTTAAACTGCCTCTCATGGAGAAACTGTGAGGAATACAAACTCTGATGTTTTACTCAGGAAGCTGAGCAGAAGACTCAGTTCTTTCAGATGTTATTTTCTGCCCCATCCCCACCTCTATAGAGGGCAACTTTATAAAAAAAAATCTATCAAAACATGACATTTTTGCACTTCCTCTTCCCTCTTTGCCTTTACCTTCTCAAAGGAACCTTCTGAATAACATGTTCTTCTCTTTTTTCAAAAATGGAATGCCATGATTTTCCATGTTGCTGCATATAGCGTATCAGACTTCAAAGATGAGAAATGGTCCCAATTTAAATTTTGCAGAGCCCAAAGAGATAGCTCTTAGAGAGATGACTTTGTTTTTAGATGGAGGAAACTCTACAATTATGCAGTGGATCATTTGAGGAAAGTGGAAGAAACACCTCTCAAGAATTCATGAATCTTGTACCTTCAAAATGAACATCACATTCTGCACTATTCATTACTCTGTTGGCTTCTTTCATTTAGTTTTCCTCGTCTTGCCTCTGCCAACTGCTGAGCTTTGCGACCATGTTGATGAAACAATAGAGATGCACTACTTGTTCTTTCTCAGACGCCTCAATATTGACAAAATGAAAGGTCGAGCTCTCTGGATGGGCTCTCTGTGCGTCCCAAATGGCACCGTAACTCTATCCCCTATATAGTGCACTACTTTTGACCAGAGACATGGTCAAATGTAGTGCAATACATAGGGAATAGGGGGCCATTTAGGAGGCAGTCTATATTGCCTCACTACAGAGGCCTGCAGCATTTCTGTGGTCTGAAGCTCAGTTGCCTGGACTCACAGAACCCCTGCTCTCCCTCTCTCTGCTTTGCTAGGGAGTATAGTGTGTCTGTGCTTGGCCCCGTTTCCCCGTTTCTCTCCCCCTACTGTGGATATTCTCTCTCTCTCTCTTCTCCCTTTACCCTCTCTGTTTGCTTAAACTCTCTCTGCCCCATTTCTCGCAACCAAGTAGGAAGGACCCAAATAAAGCTGCTCTCTCCACCACCACCACCCGCCTCTCTCTCTGGCTCATCTTCACTCCACAGTCTGAATTATATTTATTTTGCTCAGCTGTCTAATATTCAGAGCATGTAAATTCTCTCTCCTCAGTGTGGGAATGATTGTGTACTAAGACCTGTAGTACTGGAGATGTAATTTAATAAATACTCTTGTTTTCCTCATGTCTTGGGAAGATGATATAACCCCCTCTGGAGATCTCATAATGTTGAAGCCGGCAGCAGCAGGGGAGAGTGAGGGTGTGTCCCAAATGGCGCCCTATTCCCTATACAGTGCACTACGTTTGACCAGAGCCCTATGCGCCCTGGTCAAAAGTAGTGCACTATAAAGGGAATAGGCTGCCATTTGGGATGCCGCCTGAGAGAGGGCAAGGTTAAAATAAGCCCCTTCCTCATGGTGAGGGATGACTCTCAGGAGAGACACGTTGATTTAAGCAGCTAGGGTGATGGAGAGGAGGCACTCTTAGGGCTTGAAGGGCATCAGCTTCACCGTCCTCTGTGCTGCGTAGAGACCTCTAAACACACACACACACAGGCACTAAGGCGTCAGACAGTCAGGCAGGCAGGCAGGCACCACAGACACAGACATGCACGCACCAACACAGACACACATTCACAGACACACACATGAACTCATCTACTGCACCAGTCCATCTTACTCTAAAAAAAGTGAAGGGGAAAACCACCTTATTCACTTTAGTAAAAGACAAAAAGTTGCTGTCTACATTGTTCACTGATACTTCATGGTCTCCAGGGCCAATAGCAGCAGCCACACAAAGAGAGACAATCAGGGAGCCCAGCCGAGCTGAACCACAGCAGATGATGAGGGAGAGAAAGATGGAGGGATGGAGGGAGAGAGAAAGAGACTCCTGGATGCGCTCCTGCTGGCTTCAGACTCTTCTCGGGGAGGTCCGGGCCGCCCAGCCCATCCACTGTCACACTGAAAAGGAACCCCTTGATACAATTACTCAACCCACTGTCGGATCTAACAACGCATGAAGAGAGGAGAGAAGAAGAGAAGCGTATTGTTCACTTTCAGTTTTGGATTGAATGGCATGAGAGAATCACATCAACCGTTACACATAGTTCATCCTAAAGTGGCTTGAACATCTCATCAGTTCAGCTTACTGATCTGTCTCTCCCTCCCCCTGACAGTAAGCAATACAATGACGCAAGATGTCGAATAGGAAGTTCCACGCTGCAACACCGCTGTGACCAAAAGGTGTCCCTCAGTGTTTACAAAGAGGAGTGCCGCCGCCTTCTCAGAAATGTTGCAGGGGTCTTTCTTATTGAACCAGTATTTGCTCACTGACCATGCAGGAAGTAGAAGCACTATTTAGAACTACTAAAGCAATGTCTGTTTATTCATGATGCTTGTACAATATGATAGGGATTGGTCATTCACTACTGTAGCAACGTGCAGAACATAGCAACAAGACACACAGAACAGATAAACAAAAATTTGGTGGTTTTCTTAGATAGGCATTCACAATATCACGTCAATATGTTGATGGCATAGTTGGTTTCCTATTGTATTTTATATTAGGTTTGTATCAAGTTTTACCGAGTAGGCATGCTGATCTAGGATCAGGTACCCCTGTCTTATTTATTGTGACCTTATAGGCAAAACTGATCCGTAATCAGCACAACTACTCTGAGATGCTTGAAACATACGGCCCCAGAAGTAACTGCCATGAATAGGGCGTATGGAGTCAGTCAGTCAACTGCATATGAAGCCTGCTGATGTGAATAAAAATTACAAAGCTTTAGTAACCATCTCTGGGTTCTGTCATTACATTTTTATTTTTATTTTATTTGACCTTTATTTAACCAGGTAGGCTAGTTGAGAACAAGTTCTCATTTACAATTGCGACCTGGCCAAGATAAAGCAAAGCAGTTTGACACATACAACAACACAGAGTTACACATGGAGTAAAACAAACATACAGTCAATAATACAGTAAAAAAATAAGTCTATATACAATGTG
>NC_036840.1:8679960-8686082 GCF_002910315.2 Salvelinus sp. IW2-2015 | reverse complement strand
CTCCACAGGAGCTCGAGTAAGTGCCAATAGCGAGATGATCGCACTGAGTGCAAGGCCAGTGCGCATCCACCCTCGGACACTCCAGAGACATTGCAGCGCGACCGGACCGCCTACCAACCGCGTAGTCGTGGACGCGAAAAAGGTGTGTCGCCTGCTAGTGGTTACCAAGAAAGGTGGCACGTGTCGTCCCGCTCCCCTGCTCCACCTTCGGCTGCTACCCAGTTTGCAGGGGTCTTTCTTAATTGAACCAGTATTTTGCTCATCTAGATATTCCGCGGCGGAGCCACGCTAGGAAGCCACTTACTTTAAGCCCACTACCAGCGTAAAGCCATCATGTCTGATACCACCTCTCATAGTGTCCACTGATGTCACATGTACAACATCGACATGATCACGGAGGAGTTGTCCTGGTCCAATCCCAGAGCCCCTTGTACTTACCTTCGTCTAGCCCCAGACACAGTGACGATTACCTATCCCCATGCAATCAGAGGAGGCCCGACTAGACACACAAGACTTCAACACCAAAAGAAGTTCTCCTTCCGGTGCTCTCTTCTGCATCTCTAGAGATACGGCACTTCACAAGCTTCTCCTAGCGTGCGCTATACTTGTACTCGCGCAAGATAGTTGGTTCTAGCCCTCTGTATCTCCCTCTCATATAGAGGTTAACGTCTCACTGCAGCTTCTTACCCCCGGCCCACTCAGCGGTCATGACAAGTGCTGTCGATTCGTACCGCGCCATTCCAGCACGCGTACGGCTCAACCTCCCGTCCACTTTCTTTTATTGTGACCTTATAGGCAAAAAACTATCCGTAATCAGCACAACGTTAAACTCAATGGAGCCAGATGGCTTAGATGGATGCGACCAACGAGAGCTCCTTAGCCCTGTTCTGGCCTTGTATCCGACACGGCTCATAGGCCTGAGCGTGAAGGTCTCTCGCGTGTCCTTTAGACCTCGGGTAAACCTCAGCTGTTTCCCGTTAGGGCGTTATGGAGTCAGTCAGTCAAACTGCATATTGAGAGTTACTGCAACTAGATGCTGATATTAGTAGACGGTCTTCAGCCGGCCATGGGTCACAAATCGCCGTTTCTTGCCCCCAGAAGCGACGCCATGCTCAGGTAGACGGCTTCCGTGCTTGGCATTACCCCATTTTTATCTCTCCAGCTCTTTGAGCCTCTGACTGCAATTACCTGTGAGCACTCAAGGTAGGCTACGCTCGCAGCCGAGCGCGACAAGTTCTCATTCTTAGCATACTTCGCGCGCATGCCTGGCAACGACAGACAAGCGAACAGTTCTCCGACACAACTACACACCGGACTACTATGAGTTTACACCATGCCGCAGCCTCCGGCAACGCCACTACTAGGAATCCTAAGTGCACATACAGTATGAGAAAAACCCTCCAAGGCGCGAGGGTCCCTATGTAACTAGGCCCCAGATTGTGAGTTCGAAACCTCACAGGTCGCAGGCCGCGATAAGGGAGGTAAAACTGAAGCTGCGCATAAACTATAAGAGGCCATCCAGAAACAGCGCCTGGAGGATGGTCGGCCGCGATCTGGCCATTACGCAGTAATACAGATCTTGTATAACTGCCAGGTGTAAAACCATGGCTGGAATTTGGAAGAGGCGGTGTCCAAGATTTAGCAAAGGTGCCGACAGCCGTTGTCTCCGATGGCACACATAGAGTAGAAGCCAACTCACAGCAAAGGTATATACTGGCGCGGTGCACAACGGTAACGCAGTTCAGACAATAACAATAAAGATACCCGAGAGGCCTCAGTAGAGAAGACCGGGGTGTAGTGTTTGCGCCCTAAATTCATAGAATGGGCCATAGTGGTAGGAGGAGAGCCTCGCACGTATAATCTGTGAGGCTCTCTGACAGGGCTGGTGCTTAAAGGCTGAGTGAGCAGCAGTGAAGTGTTCCAGCGCCTTCGCGAGAAAATGTCTCTGCCCCCGAGTTCGTTACAGTCCATTGGGCCAGCAGAGAGGAACATCAGACCCAGGATGGGCACCTTCGCGCAGGACGGCCAGGACCGGGGCCATACCAAGGCGAGAAATGGACCATGCCGCTTCCTGGGATTTGACAAGAGAGACCTAGATCACAGCGCGGCTAGTGCGAGTGCGCAGGATGGCTCCAGTTGGCGTCGTGCTGCTATGGCTGCCGAGGACCGATTCAGCCAGAGCCCCTCTCCGCAGACCGGCATCAAGCCAGGAGCCCCAGCCGAGAAGGTGTGCAAAGCGCCATTTGACCGTCCAGAGACTCAAGGGGGTATCCTTTACCGCTAGCAAGCGCTCTTCGCGTAGATGACCTGGAGCCAGAGCGGATTGACCGTTCCCAGAAGCCGTCAGCCGAGCCTTTGGGGCGGACGGGAGGGGTAATTATGGAAAAACGCCTCGCGGAGAGGCGCGGGGTGAGCGCGCAGGCGAGGGCCCCAAAAAAAAGAGCTCACGTCCCGCCCGTAACCAAGCCGAACGCCAGTTAGGAACCGGTCCGCACAAGGCCCCGGGTCGCGAGTCTGAAGTGCGTGGGAGCCATCTGTAGTCCCATATAGGGCCTCTGGTGACTCACAAGCCCAACAGGCCATGGCACACCGCTGGGATAGTAACAGATCCGCATCCACATATATTGAGTAGCCGAGGCCCTCTTAAGAAGAGGGCTGCTGTTTTGTAAGAGTGTAACGATCCCGCCGCAGATCCAGGGAGGATCTCCGCCGCCAGGTCATTCTGGCTGGTAGTGTGGCCACCTGTTCTGGTGGCCTCAACTTCTAACGTTTGGGTTATGTTTTGGCAGCGATGTATGGCCCCCTCAGGTTCTATGGGTCTTTGGCCTTGCTGGGCAATTCCAATAGTGTGTGAACCGCACCCCTATTTTCTAGGTGACATTGTCTTACCTTCTGGATGTGGAAGTATCGCTTTGATGATGTGCAGCCTTCTTTGAAGAGGAGAGGTTGACTCTAGATCTAGTGTCCCAGTGGAGCGAACGCGTGAGGGTATTTGTAAAGTTGGTTCCACGGTCTTACTTAAGTTGTCTAGGAAGGCCATCCAGAGTAAGCTGTATGCTGAGCAGAAGGCTGATATCGGCGTAGTCGGGGTCGAGGGTGGGCAGGTGGCGAGCGTGGTTCCCCCGGGCCTTCGCCTAAGAGCCGAAGCCAAACACCTACCGTGTGATCCAGGTTATACTT
Organism: Salvelinus sp. IW2-2015; assembly: GCF_002910315.2. Classification (NCBI taxonomy): domain Eukaryota; kingdom Metazoa; phylum Chordata; class Actinopteri; order Salmoniformes; family Salmonidae; genus Salvelinus; species Salvelinus sp. IW2-2015. Next base: position 8,682,902 of record NC_036840.1, on the reverse strand, counting down.
GTATTTAGAAAGACAGTTGTGGACCCACAACCGGGACACAGCTAGACAGTGTGGTTTGGTGCCGCTCCACTGGACAGGTCGCATCCTGCATAGACTACGTCTGGGGAGGGGCCTGTTAACCAAGTGTCCTCGAGACATGAGTACTTCTCTTTAGGATAGTTCTATATTTATCGAAGACTAAGGTAGGGGTGTGTGTGCGACTGCTTTAGATGAGTGTATCAGAGGACTGCCACCAGTCTATGAACGAAGTGAGTCTGACTATGTTCATTGAGGTATACAGATAAGAGAGTCGGTGCAGCGCGATGAAGTTAGGTATATATTGAACCCTTCTACCACGGCCATTATAGGAGGACTGCCAGAGGCAGTTTCTGTGAGCGAAAGGGCTAGATGTCCCTCTTCCTGTATTTTGAAGCACACTAAACTCTATCATTAGGATAGTGTTCAATAGTTGCCGTGTGAACCACCGTGACAGTATGGTGGCAACATCATCCGTTGTCAGAAATCCAAGGGCTATTGAGTCTTGGCCTGATGGGAGCGATGCGTAGTTGGTTGGTGGTCAGCATACGTTGTACATTTCTAGGCTTAGCTCGAAATCGCGCTCTCTATGTGTTCCAGAGTTAATTACTGAGAAGGGGTCTTTTGCTTTATCTTGTGCCTTCTTGTCTAATTAATAAAAAGAAAATGGCCCTTATTTTCCCCCATGCTGCGTTGGGTTCTCGTACCTCTCGATGGCCAGTTAACTGCCTCACCTCGTTAGGACCCTTGAGCTGTGCGGAGGAGCACCCAAGCCACCCAGAGTGCACATCACTGGCACATTACATCCAGGGAGAATAGTATTTATAATGTAACCGATTACATCACTGGCACATTACATCCAGGGAGAATAGTATTTATAATGTAACCGATTACATCACTGGCACATTACGTCCAGGGAGAATAGTAATTATAATGTAACTGATTGCAGAGCATGGCACAGTAACTACTTCCTGTTATGCACCCACGCATTCACACACACACAGTGGGAATCATTTCTCACGAAGGCCCTCGTAGGTAAACATTGCACAATGGGCCATTACACAATCCCGCCATGATTCCAAAAGAGCAGTTTTGGTTTTATTTAATTGATTTATTTTACCATGGCTCAGTACAGACTTGAGGCATCAACATTTAATTAATGGATCCGTAATATCAAACAGCTGTTGGAGCTCTTTGTTCTGGGTCCAGCTCAGAGGACCCTCCAGTGCAGACTCCCTCCCTCTCTCCCTACCTCCCTCCCTCCCTCTATCTCTCTCTCCATCTCTCTATCTCTCTCTCTACTCTCTCTCGCCATCTCCTTCCATTTCTCTCTCTCGCTCTCTCTCTGTCTCTCTCTGAGAAGAAAACCCACATAGAGGGTTGGCTGCTGCTGCTGCTGCTGTGGGGAGTCAGCATTAAAGGGCAATTCCACAACTTTTCAACCTAGTTTTCATTATCTCCAGCACAATACATATATATACATATTTTAAAAAAGTGCATTTTTGCGTTTTGTAGAAACAAATATAAAGTAAAAAAGTTCTACCCGATGACATCCTCAAAAACATTTTTAAAACAGTGATTTTCCAACACTGAGATTCGGGGAGCAAGAAAATACCTTCCCTCTGGCTAGAAACTCGTTGCAGGTTTTGAAAATCACCATGTAAATCACTTTTAATCCTACCCTGTGATGTCACAGAGAAGCATTTCTTTAGGACCTTTCTTCTCATCTTTTTTAACCACAGATCATAGAAACGTACTGTTTTCACATATGTTAACGCTGGTTTGGTGCTGGAGATAGTGAATATGAGGTTGAAAAGTGGCGGAATTGCACTTTGATTGCCCCCTTTGATTGCCCCAATCAAAAAGAATGCTCAGAGAGAGAGAGAGAAAGGCTTTGATCTTTCCCAGCTCTTCTAAGGAACCCCTTTATCGTATTTTGAGTTGGGGACTATCTGTGTAAGCCCCACATGTTAAGTCACATACATACCGTAGTGGCCCACATCCTCCCTAGAGCCCAAACATTGTGTTGTGTTGTTTCTGCTTGCTGTATAATGTGCGGGCTATGTTCCTCTTTGTTGGTGTGTGTGTGCACTTGCAAAACACCAAGAAAATGAGTCATTGTGTGTCTCTTTGAAAAATAGGGTCACAGTGAAAGTACACTATGCTCCTCTGGCTCCATTGCTTCTCTCTGTGGACTAGGCCTACGTCATGAAGTCACAATGAGACTAGGCCCGATACTCTCTCCTCTCTTCATTGCCTCCTCTTCATTAGCCTCATAATGAGCATTGCGAGAGAGATCGAGAGAGAAAGAAAGGGAGAGAGAGCAAGAGAGAATACCCTCCTAGATGAGTTTTAGGTAGCATTGTCTGTTCTCCTGGCAGCTTCATAATGACAGTTTTTAATGAGGGCATTAGGTTTTGCCGCTTCATTATACCTTATTTCATATGATGTTTGCTTTGTTATAGAAACTTCTCTCCTCTGTGGTGGGACTGGATTTTTAAGCTAATGAGTCCAAAACAAACAGCTTTTAAATGGAGCAGCAGGCCTTGAAGCCGGGAGGCTGAGCTAGTGCTGTAACGGACTTCCTCACATCGTTTTGCTCTGTCGTGTGGAGATAACTATTCAGCATCATCAGCATGGGTTCTCTCTCTCTCTCTCTCCTCTCTCTCTCTCTCTCTCTCTCCTCTGCCTCTCGTCTTCTCTCTCTCGTTTACCTCTCTCTGTTATCTGGCTCATTCTATCTTGCTCTTCTCTCCCTCCTCCTCTCTCTCTTCTTTTTCTCCCCCTCTCTATTCAGTCAGCAGTGTAATGGGCCTGTGACGGCTATGAAAGATCGCATTTTTCCAGAAGTCATGAGGTGTAGTGAGCCGTGCTCGCTCTGGTGTCAAGTGATAAAGTTCATTTGTTTCTCTGAAGCACACACCATT